>NC_141536.1:85698748-85849998 GCF_021556685.1 Rattus norvegicus
ACTACAAAGGATAATAAATGGTAAAGCCCAACATAAGGAGGCAAGCTATACCCTAGAAGAAGCAAGAAACTAATCGTCTTGGCAACAAAACAAAGAGAATGAAAGCACACAAACATAACCTCACATCCAAATATGAATATAACGGGAAGCAATAATCACTATTCCTTAATATCTCTCAATATCAATGGCCTCAACTCCCCAATAAAAAGACATAGATTAACAAACTGGATACGCAACGAGGACCCTGCATTCTGCTGCCTACAGGAAACACACCTCAGAGACAAAGACAGACACTACCTCAGAGTGAAAGGCTGGAAAACAACTTTCCAAGCAAGTGGTCAGAAGAAGCAAGCTGGAGTAGCCATTCTAATATCAAATAAAATCAATTTCCAACTAAAAGTCATCAAAAAAGATAAGGAAGGACACTTCATATTCATCAAAGGAAAAATCCACCAAGATGAACTCTCAATCCTAAATATCTATGCCCCAAATACAAGGGCACCTACATACGTAAAAGAAACCTTACTAAAGCTCAAAACACACATTGCACCTCACACAATAATAGTGGGAGATTTCAACACCCCACTCTCATCAATGGACAGATCATGGAAACAGAAATTAAACAGTGATGTCGACAGACTAAGAGAAGTCATGAGCCAAATGGACTTAACGGATATTTATAGAACATTATATCCTAAAGCAAAAGGATATACCTTCTTCTCAGCTCCTCATGGTACTTTCTCCAAAATTGACCATATAATTGGTCAAAAAACGGGCCTCAACAGGTACAGAAAGATAGAAATAATCCCATGCGTGCTATCGGACCACCACGGTCTAAAACTGGTTTTCAATAACTATAAGGGAAGAATGCCCACATATACGTGGAAATTGAACAATGCTCTACTCAATGATAACCTGGTCAAGGAAGAAATAAAGAAAGAAATTAAAAACTTTTTAGAATTTAATGAAAATGAAGATACAACATACTCAAACTTATGGGACACAATGAAAGCTGTGCTAAGAGGAAAACTCATAGCGCTGAGTGCCTGCAGAAAGAAACAGGAAAGAGCATATGTCAGCAGCTTGACAGCACACCTAAAAGCTCTAGAACAAAAAGAAGCAAATACACCCAGGAGGAGTAGAAGGCAGGAAATAATCAAACTCAGAGCTGAAATCAACCAAGTAGAAACAAAAAGGACCATAGAAAGAATCAACAGAACCAAAAGTTGGTTCTTTGAGAAAATCAACAAGATAGATAAACCCTTAGCCAGACTAACGAGAGGACACAGAGAGTGCATCCAAATTAACAAAATCAGAAATGAAAAGGGAGACATAACTACAGATTCGGAGGAAATTCAAAAAATCATCAGATCTTACTATAAAAACCTATATTCAACAAAATTTGAAAATCTTCAGGAAATGGACAATTTCCTAGACAGATACCAGGTATCGAAGTTAAATCAGGAAAAGATAAACCAGTTAAACAACCCCATAAATCCTAAGGAAATAGAAGCAGTCATTAAAGGTCTCCCAACCAAAAAGAGCCCAGGTCCAGACGGGTTTAGTGCAGAATTCTATCAAACCTTCACAGAAGACCTCATACCAATATTATCCAAACTATTCCACAAAATTGAAACAGATGGAGCCCTACCGAATTCCTTCTACGAAGCCACAATTACTCTTATACCTAAACCACACAAAGACACAACAAAGAAAGAGAACTTCAGACCAATTTCCCTTATGAATATCGACGCAAAAATACTCAATAAAATTCTGGCAAACTGAATCCAAGAACACATCAAAACAATCATCCACCATGATCAAGTAGGCTTCATCCCAGGCATGCAGGGATGGTTTAATATATGGAAAACCATCAACGTGATCCATTATATAAACAAACTGAAAGAACAGAACCACATGATCATATCATTAGATGCTGAGAAAGCATTTGACAAAATTCAACACCCCTTCATGATAAAAGTCCTGGAAAGAATAGGAATTCAAGGCCCATACATAAACATAGTAAAAGCCATATACAGCAAACCAGTTGCTAACATTAAACTAAATGGAGAGAAACTTGAAGCAATCCCACTAAAATCAGGGACTAGACAAGGCTGCCCACTCTCTCCCTACTTATTCAATATAGTTCTTGAAGTTCTAGCCAGAGCAATCAGACAACAAAAAAAGATCAAAGTGATACAGATCGGAAAAGAAGAGGTCAAAATATCACTATTTGCAGATGACATGATAGTATATTTAAGTGATCCCAAAAGTTCCACCAGAGAACTACTAAAGCTGATAAACAACTTCATCAAAGTGGCTGGGTATAAAATTAACTCAAATAAATCAGTTGCCTTCCTCTATACAAAAGAGAAACAAGCCGAGAAAGAAATTAGGGAAACGACACCCTTCATAATAGACCCAAATAATATAAAGTGCCTCGGTGTGACTTTAACCAAGCAAGTAAAAGATCTGTACAATAAGAACTTCAAGACACTGAGGAAAGAAATTGAAGAAGACCTCAGAGGATGGAAAGATCGCCCATGCTCATGGATTGGCAGGATTAATATAGTAAAAATGGCCATTTTACCAAAAGCAATCTACAGATTCAATGCAATCCCCGTCAAAATACCAATCCAATTCTTCAAAGAGTTAGAAAGAACAATTTGCAAATTCATCTGGAATAACAAAAAACCCAGGATAGCTAAAGCTATCCTCAACAATAAAAGGACTTCAGGGGGAATCACTATCCCTGAACTCAAGCAGTATTACAGAGCAATAGTGATAAAAACTGCATGGTATTGGTACAGAGACAGACAGATAGACCAATGGAATAGAATTGAAGATCCAGAAATGAACCCACACACCTATGGGCACTTGATTTTTGACAAAGGAGCCAAAACCATCCAATGGAAAAAAGATAGCATTTTCAGCAAATGGTGCTGGTTCATCTGGAGGGCAACATGTAGAAGAATGCAGATCGATCCATGCTTATCACCCTGTACAAAGCTTAAGTCCAAGTGGATCAAGGACCTCCACATCAAACCAGACACACTCAAACTAATAGAATAAAAACTAGGGAAGCATCTGGAACACATGGGCACTGAAAAAAATTTCCTGAACAAAACACCAATGGCTTATGCTCTAAGATCAAGAATCGACAAATGGGATCTCATAAAACTGCAAAGCTTCTGTAAGGCAAAGGACACTGTGGTTAGGACAAAACGGCAACCAACAGATTGGGAAAAGATCTTTACCAATCCTACAACAGATAGAGGCCTTATATCCAAAATATACAAAGAACTCAAGAAGTGAGACCGCAGGGAAACAAATAACCCTATTAAAAAATGGGGTTCAGAGCTAAACAAAGAATTCACAGCTGAGGAATGCCGAATGGCTGAGAAACACCTAAAGAAATGTTCAACATCTTTAGTCATAAGGGAAATGCAAATCAAAACAACCCTGAGATTTCACTTCACACCAGTGCGATTGGCTAAGATCAAAAACTCAGGTGACAGCAGATGCTGGCGAGGATGTGGAGAAAGAGGAACACTCCTCATTGTTGGTGGGATTGCAGACTGGTAAAACCATTCTGGAAATCAGTCTGGAGGTTCCTCAGAAAATTGGACATTGAACTGCCAGAGGATCCAGCTATACCTCTCTTGAGCATATACCCAAAAGATGCCTCAACATATAAAAGAGACACGTGCTCCACTATGTTCATCGCAGCCTTATTTATAATAGCCAGAAGCTGGAAAGAACCCAGATGCCCTTCAACAGAGGAATGGATACAGAAAATGTGGTACATCTACACAATGGAATATTACTCAGCTATCAAAAACAACGAGTTTATGAAATTCGTAGGCAAATGGTTGGAACTGGAAAATATCATCCTGAGTGAGCTAACCCAATCACAGAAAGACATACATGGTATGCACTCATTGATAAGTGGCTATTAACCCAAATGCTTGAATTACCCTAGATCCCTAGAACAAACGAAACTCAAGACGGATGATCAAAATGTGAATGCTTCACTCCTTCTTTAAATGAGGAAAAAGAATACCCTTGGCAGGGAAGGGAGAGGCAAAGATTAAAACAGAGACTGAAGGAACACCCATTCAGAGCCTGCCCCACATGTGGCCCATACATATACAGCCACCCAATTAGACAAGATGGATGAAGCAAAGAAGTGCAGACCGACAGGAGCCGGATGTAGATTGCTCCTGAGAGACACAGCCAGAATACAGCAAATACAGAGGCGAATGCCAGCAGCAAACCACTGAACTGAGAATAGGTCCCCTATTGAAGGAATCAGAGAAAGAACTGGAAGAGCTTGAAGGGGCTCGAGACCCCAAAAGTACAACAATGCCAAGCAACCAGAGCTTCCAGGGACTAAGCCACTACCTAAAGACTATACATGGACTGACCCTGGACTCTGACCCCATAGGTAGCAATGAATATCCTAGTAAGAGCACCAGTGGAAGGGGAAGCCCTGGGTCCTGCTAAGACTGAACCCCCAGTGAACTAGTCTATGGGGGAGGGCGGCAATGGGGGGAGGGTTGGGAGGGGAACACCCATAAGGAAGGGGAGGAGGGAGGGGGATGTTTGCCCGGAAACCGGGAAAGGGAATAACACTCGAAATGTATATAAGAAATACTCAAGTTAATAAAAAAAAAAAAAGAAACTAAAGGTTTCTGTCCAGAAAAGGAAACTGAAGTAAATGGGTGGGCTACATGCAGAATGGGAGAAAAAATGCCAGTTATTAATTTAACAACTCTTAGAATCTAGATCATAAAAAAATCTAAAACTCCCAAAGCATTAAGTAACTCAATTAAAATTGACCAAGAAAGGAAATCAGCTTAGATACTAATCTAGTGATAAATGAGGGAAAGTGTGGTACATGCTTACGATAAAATATTATCTACAAAGGAAAAGTGAAATTATGAAACAGCTATAAACTGATTATACTGAAAAAATATTCTAAGTCATAAATTGTCTTTGTTTAACTTATAACACAGGTAGAAGCAAGAAAATTATCAACTCTCCATGGAATAGTATGTTAAGATAAAGAGCATAGTAAGGTAGAATGCAGGGAGTAAAATTTCTTAGGCAAGGAAGGGAGTTCAGATATGGTAGAGACTAGCAGGTGAAAGGGAAGCTAACTATATGGAAAGAATGGACTATGGGGACCATATGCATGCTATCTTGTAAACCAACTTAAATAGCAATAATTAAAAGAGTCCTAGAATACATGTGAAATAAAAAATAAATATTCAGGAATACTAAATTTAAATGACTAAGTGAATATGGATCAGGAAAATAGATAAAATTAGAAAATAGTGGGTATTAACCAATAGTTAAAATCCATGGGAAAGCCTTATGGAAACTAACTAGTTTGAAGCTAATTTCAAAATATTTTTAAAATGAGCTCAAATATAATTTCTCTACATGGGCAGATATTACTGTTCCAAGACAACATGGACTATTAAAGGGATTTGCGGTATAAGATAAAAACTGCATTTGTGTGACTTATGGGTCAGGTAGTTTCTTGAGTTATCCATAACAACACATGCTTTTGCAATTTCTTTGGTGACATACAATAATTACATGGTATAAAACTAATTTTGAAGGTACTACATACTTTGGATAAAGGGCATAGAAAAAATAAAAATGACACAAAATTGAATGGGTATGAGAGTTGGTGGATCAGAAACATAATTTTCCAAAGGATGTATTTACTTCAGATTTAGGGTCGTTTCTTTGTAACAGAATCAAATCTTATACCAATACAGATTTGAGTAATAAATCTGAAAGCACACACAAAAAGATGAATAAATATAATCAAAACACATTGTAAAAATTCTTTCAAAGAACTAATGACAAACTTAATTTTTAAAGGTAGAAATGAATCTTAAACTGACCAAAAATTCTCCCAGTTGGCTACTTTTTATACTGCTGGGTAGTGCTAAGTAGGCTGTGTGGTGAGAAATGATAGCAGCGCTCTACCCAGAGCTAGAAACTGCATGCTGAAAATCAAACATGACATGCAAAATCTGCTTTCTGATGCAATAGTGGTCCAATCATTATGGGACAGTAATCTTTTACCAACTGAATGTGAGGACTGATTTACAGGAGAAAGTTTCATGGTTTGTAGTATAACTGGTCAAAATTTCATGACTTTGGATGGATTAAATCCCAAGGAATAGCTTGTTATTTTTATCTTGCCACACAGTCTTACTGAAAAATTACCTTCTAGATATTTATACAGATATTCGTAGAACCAGGCATAGTAGGAGTAACTTCCTTCCGAAGAAGGCAGCAGTCAATGGAGAGATCCATAATTTGTCAGTGTGCTGAAGAAAATAAGGGAGTGAATGCTAATTCCTACGTGGACTGCTTATATTAACCAACCACCAAAAAGCTTAGAGGACATCAAGAATAAGACAGAATATAAGAGCAGGGATTTGGGGAGAAATAATAAAGATGTTCTTTTTTTGGACATGACATGCTTCTGCAAATAACCTCATAGCAGGAAGGGTTGCCTTCCCAAGACCTGTACAACATGAAGCCAGCCAAAATTCCAACATAGATGATATAAATGATCTCCAGGTCCTACTTTGTACTGTGAAGCTATTGGGAGTAGCTAACACTAGGGAAAGGAAGCATCATATTTTTTGAGGCCATTTATTGATTTCATATGCTCCAGTGAATTGACCCACATTTATGTACTTATAGGCAGCATTTCTGAACTTAGTAGTTGTCAACAGAGTAGGATAAAAAGAACATGATGCTCAAAGGAGAGTGTATTAGGAGAACTCAGTAAAGTTAATATCAAGAAATGGGAATAGTTGTGGTTATATTTCATTATATAGAAGTATAAAATTCTTATAAAAATTAATTACTATCTTGTTATAAGAAAGAATACTTGAAATTACTTGTCATATCTCCCACAAATCACCATTTTATAACTAGGCTTTCAAATCTTTCTTAAAGTTACCTTCATTGAAAATCCCGTTTCTTTACCATAAGCAGAGTACAGCTCATGTTTTTGTCCTTTTGGTTTTCATATAGCCCTGTAATTATTCATTCACTATAGATAATCCTCTTGGGTAAAATAATTATGAAAAATTATTAGCTTGTCAACACTGAAATATATTGCTAAAACACAGAACACATATTCCCCCAGTGAACACAGTTCTGATTAAAAAAAATAATCTTTGTTTCATAATGTATAAAGCATGAATATGTATATGCAAATAAAAACAATTTAAATATTTAAATTACTCAAAAAATAGAATCAGGAAATATATACTTGTGTTTTGGCTCCCCTCATCATCTCCACAACAATATGTGAAAACCCTGATAGGAGTGCATTGCCTACTAAGAGTGACTCCATGTTTGAAAATTTCAGAGTGCTTAGAGATAATCTCTTTCTCCAAATAAGAAGTCAATCAAAATTGAAATGACTGCAATGAAGTGTTCTTCTGCATTTATTAGTATGCATGGCACCCCATGTTTAATTCCTGGTTAGTGTGTGTGTGTGTGTGTGTGTGTGTGTGTGTGTATCTACCTGAAGAAAGCTGAATTTTTTGTCCTATCTCAGATTAATATTTACTTCTTTGTGTTACTAGTGTTTATTTGGAGTAATCATAGAAATTTATCATAGTTATAAGTTTAGATAACTCTTATAACAATTCTGTAGTTTGGATTCTAGAATACTTTTATACTAATTAATTTTCATGTACACTCACAGAGCTTCCAGTGAGGTTGTTAAATTTTTATAATTATGCTTAGTAGCTATAATTTAGAATATATACATCATTTATTATCCATAGTTATTTCACCTATTTTTTCATCAAAAAGGACTACGATGAAGTTGATGACAATATTATTTCATAGAAAGAGAATTAGTGTGTCAAAAGAAAGAGAAGTTTTACTTCTGTTAAAACCACAGATAAGGTACACTCTTTAAAATTTATATAGTCACAATGGTAAATATACTTTTCATTGCATAATTACCAATAACGTCTCTAATTCCATTATAATATTTTCTGTCTTTGTAGATTAAAAACAGCAATAGTTGCAGTTATGCCAAAATAATGGGAATTGAGTTATTATTCATGTATTCCAAACATAGGGACTGCACTTGTGTGACAGAAGAGATAACTTTACTCTTATGTCATCATGGCCAAGTAATATTGGTTTCAGAAGTAGGGGGAAGCACTTGAACAAAGAGAATTAAAGCACTTTGACAAATCATAGTAGTCTTAGTATAACAAATATACCTAAGTAAAATTCTTAATTCATAATATATGGTTATAGAGAAGTGGCATAGAAAAAAGAATGCTTGTTGTGTATGCATATAACCATTATGAACAGCCATTCATGGCCAAACCCACTTTCTACACTAAGAATGAAGTGGAAACTAACAATAAAATTAGTTTTATTGTTTAAATACTATTATTTTAATTTTTAATTAATTAATCATATATGTATATATATATATATATATCTGGTTTGTAGTTTATGTATGTCTGCTTACATGCCTGTGTTCATGTATATGATTGTGTGTGTGTTTGTTTGTGTGTGTGTAAGGGAGACCAGTAAAATATGTCAAGTATCCTGATCTATCACTATTTTACATCCTTGAGACAGGATTTTTGGAGATAATCTGAAAGCCAGAAAATTCCAGTAACTTTCTGCTCTGATCAGATTTCTGTTTCCTTCAACTCACCACTAGGTAATAAGAATGACCTTACCACATCTTGTTTAGAATAAATACAAAATTTTCTATCAGTGGCCATCAAACATGGAAGTATATTAACATAATTTTCATGGCAGTGTAGGGCTGCTTACTATGTATGACATTCTGTCCTTTTGTATGAGCTTGTGAAGCCAGGGGCAGAGAGTGGAGGGAGCCCAACCTGCAGCCAGAGTGGGGAGTAGGCAAGTGCAAACCCTGGCAATCTTGACAGTAGTAGTATTGCTCCATCCAAACCCTAGGCCTGTGTGCCTAGCACATGTAGCCCCGCATCCCTACTTTGTCCCCTTAGAGTAGGTCATGTCCAGTAGCCATTCTAAACTTCCTCTTCCCTTTTAAGATCCTGCCAGGCAGCACCTGGAAGTCCTCCATATGTAAATGAGGTACCTTCTTTATGCAAATGAGGCAGCCCCAATGCCCGATTAGCCTGAAAACCTGTACCTCCTTCCCAATGGTTTAAGTAGCCTTTGTCATGTGCACTACCTCCTCCAATAAATAAGCTGACCCACTGAAGCTGTCGCCTGTCCATCCAACCAGGCACATGATTGTGGGTCCATCTCACTGTAACAATGGACACTGAAGCTAAACCTGAATGGCAATATAACAAAGAGTAAAATAATAATAATAATAATAATAATAATAATAATAATAATAATAATTAATGTTTCTACACGCAAGACTGGGATCAGAGTAACTGCAATTCACTTGGAATCTTAGCGAAAGCATATAGTGTTGGGTGTCATTTATTTTTAGAGATGATTTCCATTTGGCTATCTTATTTAAATCATCTTTAACTTTTTTGAGATACAGATCATTTAATTACTGCTGTTTGATACAAAACATGCAATCTTCCTATTGGTAAGAAGAAACGTGTTTCATCCCTCCTCAGACTTACTAATTTCTCTTATCACTGCAGCTTAAAGAGCAAAGAATGTTTTGTTTTTATTTTATCTCAGACAGGACTAATGGCTAGCTGAACAGAGTATTGCAAGGCTGGGATAGTTTGAATATTCTTCTTGACAGATGACCTGCTTTCTTGGAGAAATATTCTTGGGTTTTACCAATGGTCAAACATTATGTTGTCATCTAGAAACTAAGGTTTAGAAAAGTGAGTGACCATATACATGTTATGATATTTTGCAAACCCACTATCCTCCCAATATTAGATAACATTTCATCATGCTGCAAAAATAATGAAAAATATCAACCTGTATAATGATGTAAGAAAAAAAGAATAGATAGCATTGTTTTAAAGTCCACACATATGATTTTTTAAAAATATATTTTAGTTAATCTTTTTCTTAGGAAATTGAGAGTTGAACTACTATGTAAATAGCTATTGCTGTTGTGTATATTTTAAAAAGAAACACAGGCTTCAGATAATAAAGATAGCTTATAGCCAGGGGACAGTGTTTAAAATTTCTAAGGCATGGAGTTAGCTTACATGGCACTTAATGTTGGAAAGGTAACAGAAATGGTATAGTTCAGTCAGTAAGATGTTGCTTTCCAAGTCTTAAGACCCAAGTCTGATATTCTGGCACACACACACACACACACACACACACACACACACACACACACACACAGAGGCACACAATGGTGCAGGGTAGGTAGAGGCTGACTGGCTATACTAGCCTAATTTGTGAGTGTCAGGTGCAGTGAGAGATTCCATCTAAAATCAATGTAGTGGGTATTGTTCTTCCTATGGGGTTGCAAACCCCTTGAGCTCCTTCAATCCTTCCCCTAAATCTTCTATTGTGATCCCTGTGCTCAGTCCTCCCAGAGTTCACAAGGACTAAACTATCAACCAAAGAGTACACATGAAGGGACCCATAGCTCCAGCTGCATATCTAGAATAGGATGGCCTTTTCTGGCATCAGTGAGATGGGTGGCCCTTGGTACTGTGGAGGCTTGATGCCCTTGCATAGGTGAATTCTATGGCAGTGAGGCAGGACTGGGAGTCTAGGTGGATGGGAAAGCACCCTATAGAAGCAAAGAGGATAGGGAATAGGATGGGGGTTTTGCAGAAGGAAAACTGAGAAGGTTTATTTACATTTGAAAAGTAAATAAATAAAATAACCAATAAAAATATTTTTTAAAAAATCAATATGGTAAACTCTTGAAGAATAAAAACTGAGTTTGACCACTTATGCGCACACACACACACACACACACACACGCGCGCGCGCGCGCGCGCGCGCACGCACGCACATATCCATACATTATGCATATACATGTAAAAGTTTGTTGGTCTACTCTTCTGATCCTTTTTCATTTCTTAAGGAGTTGCCCCTTTCAGAGTTGATGTGCAGGTTAGGGCCAGAGTCTTATTGTAACTTTTTTTGCCACATTCAGTTGATGTCCCTGGGAAGCCTTGTCGTTTCTGATGTGAAATAAGAAGTAGATTTGAAGAAGAGTGGAACTGTGGATGGGAATAGGAAAAGGCCGATGAAAGAGAAAGTGCAGTTAGGATGTAATTCATGCTAGGAGAGAATAAATTAAAAATAAACAGTTCTGTGTTGTTTTGAACAATTTATAGTATTTCCACCTACATACTACTTAATGTTTGGATCCCTAATTCATGTGCTAAGTAATAAATGTTTGATAATGAAACCACTGCAATGTTTTGAAATAAAATATTGGTTCCAATTCATTACAAACTGAGCTAACCAGACAACCAACAAAAGAAAATAGCAAAATATGTTTCTGTGCATCTTGATAGTGGCACCTGTCATACATACTGATAATGAGGCCCACATAATTGTTCCTTATATTATACTCAATATTTTTCACAGCTACATGAGAAAAAACATTGTTCGTGATTCTGTGTTTGAAAGAAATCATAATTTCTCCCATTCTATATTTTTTGCTTCTCATAATAGAACATTAATATTTCCTATTTCTGATCACTAATAAATTGTGTGCTTAAACCAGTTTTCTTGATCTATTTATGCACTGAGATGTGAAACTTTTTTGTTCTCCAGTGCTTAGTTTGATAATTTTATGTAATGATAACAAAGTCTTCTTTCTATATAGAGCGTCTCCTGTATTACCTCTTAATAGTGTGTATGGCACGTAAGTTGTTTTCCTAGAATCCTACTATATAATACAGAGAATTCTATTGAATACCATATTCCTGTTACATCTTCCACCACTCGATATCTTCCTTGTACTTTCGTCATCGTACTAAAATATTTTATCGTGTCATTTCTTTGTTTTGAAAAACTATGTCCATGACTATAATAATTTTATGAAAATAAGAAGTAATTATGGAACTAACTTTGACCATGGCCTAGGGACACACTTACATTATATGAAATTCCATGTACCAAAATAGTTTTATGAATCTTTATAGTTTTACAGAAGAAAGTCTTAAATCAAGTCAAGTATAAATGTACTGTAGGGTCATTCATGGTGGTGAAGCATTTTCGTAGTCTCAAGCTATTGTTAAATGACATTCTTAGGTTTTGATTTTGTGGAAGCAAATGGTTTGCTTGGTAGGTTCTAAAAGGTTTTAGTCTATTCATCAAAAGGTATTATTAGTTCAGGCATGGATGCTGGCAAGGAATGGCTGCTCTTGAGGGATAAAGCCATGTCAAAATAAGTTAATTAGATTCTGGACCTGATTCGTTCTAAGAGCACCAGAAGTACTGAAGTTCTAATTAGTCAATCAGTCTCTGTAAACAAAAAATCTTTCTAGGAATCATGCATTTTTTTGGCATGGGAGGCATATATTTTTTAATCAAGTTTTATAAGTTCACTTATAATTAAGTTATTCATTTCTATGATTTAATATTTATGAGGCTGAATACTGGGCAGGACAGTGGTCTTATTGTAGGAGTAATAGCTTAAAAGTCACTAAGGAAAATTACACTTGGAACATCTCAACACCTATTTTCCAATATCATACAGACCTGTATTTCTTTTTTCTTAAATTTTATTTAATTGGATTTTTGTTGTTTGTTTGTTTTTGTTTTTTTTTTTTCACTTTAGATTTTATTCCCTTCCTGGTCCACCCGCTGACTGTTCCACATCTCATACCTCCTCCTTCCTGTCCATGAGGATGTCCCCACTCCCCTACCTCCACTCCCTGGGGCCTCCAGTCTCTTGAGAGTTAGGTGACATTCCTTACTGAGTTCAGACCCAGCAAGTCCTCTGCTGTATATGGTTTAGGTGCCTCATATCGACTGGTGTATACTACCCGGTTGGTGCCTCACAGTCTGAGAGATCTCAGGGGTCCAGGTTTGTTGAAACTGTTGGTCTTCTTACAGGGTCACCCCCTTCTCAGCTTCTTTCAGATTTTCCCTTATTCATACACAGAGCTCACCAGCTTCTGTAAATTGCTCCATTTTTCAAAACAAAATAATCTTACCATTATTATTGTCAATACAAAGTCAAAAAACAGTTTTCATGAGGTAATTTCAAATAAATCTTCATCTGGCTATAGCAAAAATATGATACCTTAGATATGTCACAGTTATAAATACCTGTAAAAGTACCTTTACATTTTTGTTTTCTAAATAAACTTTAAGTTAAATATTTGCTAAATAATAATAAATGCTTTAAAATGTCTTTTGTTTTAAAAAATATTCAGTTACTACTGTTTATGAGATGTTAAAAGTAGAATAAGAAGCGCGGAAAAGAATACACACGCAATTATAACTTAACCAAAAATGGATAAGACATTTAAAAATAAATTATTATGGTGTAAAAGATTATGACAATCCATTACTCAAAAATGTCTCTATAGGACTAGAAATATGTTTTAAAATTATAATTTAGTGTATCTCTTACATATGCCTGGCTAAAATAAATATCTTGAAAAATTCTGCCTCAAAATCTATCAATAACATACTTGAGCATTTACCCAAAGTGAGTGTACATTTCATTACAAAGGCAAGTAGTAATACATCTTCATTGTTCCTCTATTCAGCTAATTTTAAAGAATGAAAGTCATAACTGTTGAGACTTGACCCCAACCCCCAGCAAAACCATAGTTATTTTGTTCCAGGACTGTCAGCTATTTCATATTGTTGTTCTAACACGGCTGCCAGTCATTGGCACATAAAAATTACTTGGTTTGGAACTATGTCATGTTGATCACATATCCTGATATATTTTGCATTAGACTTGGTAATATTAATAAATTAACAAACCTTTATGTGGAACCTATTGAATTAATGGTCAATATGAACTGTTAGATATAAAACGGCTTGAGTCAGAGTCAACAACCAGGCAGCATTTCCAGCACCTGCAAATGAGCACACTGTGGTTTTTGTGGTTTTAGCTTTTTCAAACTGAAAGGAGAAGATGTTGGTTGTCTTAGTTCAGCCCTCTGTACCCTATGCTCCGAAATGACCTGGTCTCAGTGAGAGAATGTGCTCCTACTCCTGCAGTGGTTTGACTTGCAGGGTCATATGTAGTTGGGGGACTACACACACCCCATATGAAAGATAACACTTTGTAATGGTCAAGTGAAGGGTGGAATGGAAGGAGGCTATGTATAAGGATGTTAACATTAGAAGGGGATGTATAGGGATATAAAGTGAATAAATACAAAATTTAATAAAAAAGTCTGAAACTATGTTATATAAACAAAGTACCTATAAAGCCACAAATATAAAAATACAATAAAATGATAAAACAAAAATACTCTAAAAATAATATTAAGTTTGTTTTCTGTTGACCATTTACTGCTGGGCTTGGCCCTGTCCTTAAATGAAATAGGAATACCTAGTGAGACTACTTTAGAAAAAAAAATAATTTGTCCTTTGTGACTGGTTTCCAGTTGGAAATAGATTCAGTGATAGCAATGGGTCTCCGGTCTACTTCCCTTCTCTTCTCTGGGTCCTTATTTGACTTGGAGCTATGCAGGACATGGACATTATTGGTTGCTTGTTGAGCAAATTCTTTTTAGCCTAATAGAACCACGTTGATCCCCCTTTTTAAAATTCATTTCTGTTAGTGCTAAAATTAGATTTGTCTTACTGAATTAAAATTCATATGCACTTTTACAAATTGAAATAGTGTGATTTTATATTAAGGTCAGATATATGCATATTACTTTATAAATTCGTGTGCTACGAACATCTTAAAACCTATTAAAATAAATTCTCTTGGAATAATAAATATTTCATAAACTTTAGTATTATAAACATAGATCATAATAAAAATTTCCTTTGAAACTACATTCTAAATATAGACTTATATAATGTTTTCATGATTTAATAGTTAACATAAAATTCAGTGTTTCTATCAGCACCCAGAGATAACGCTGTCCCGTAGCCCTAGAGATCCAAAGCTTGCCTGGAATGGACTGTTCTTCCAGGAGTGCTCTCACTCCTAAGATCACAGGCTTATAGGCCAACAGACGGACAGCAAGCCTAGCAAATATCAAAGGTAAAGAGATGGCAAGAGGTAAGCACAAGAATCTAAGCAACACAAGCCAAGGTTATTTGACATCATCAGAACACAGTTCTCCTACCACAGCAAGTTCTGGATAGCCCAACACACCTGAAAAGCAAGATTTGGATTTGAAATAATATCTCATGATGATGATAGAGGACTTAAAAAGGACATAAATAACTCTCTAAAAGAAATACAGGAAGACATAGGTAAACAAGGAGAAGCCCTGAAAGAAGAAACACAAAAATCCCTTAAAGAATTACAGGAAAACACAACCAGAAAGGAGAAGGGATTGAATAAAACCATACAGTTTCTAAACATGGAAATAGAAAAAAAAAAAAAAAAACAAAGCCCAAAGAGAGACAGCCCTGGAGATAGAAAACCTAGGAAAGAGACCAGGAGTCATAGATGCAAGCATCACCAACAAAATACAAGAAATTGAAGAGAGAATCTCAGAGGCAGAAGATGCCATAGAAAACATTGATGCAATAGTCAAAAAATGCAAAATGCAAAAATCTCCTAACGCAAAATGTCCAGGAGGTATAGTACACAATGAGAAGACCAAAGTTAAGGATAATAGGTATAGAAGAGAGCAAAGATTCACAACTTGAAGGGGCAGTGAATATCTTCAACAAAACTATAGAAGAAAACTTTCCTAACCTAAAGAAAGAGATGCCCATGAACATACAAGAAGTCTACAGAACTCCAAACAGATGGGGCCAGAAAAATATTCTTCCTGTCACATAATAATCAAAACACCAAAGCACAAAACAAAGAAAGAATATTAAAAGCAATAAGGGGAAAATGTCAAGTAACATATAAAGACAGACCTTTCTGAATGATACAGACTTCTCAACAGAGACTATGAAACCTAGAAGATCCTGGGCAGAGTTCATACAGACCATAAGAGAACACAAATGACAGCCCAGGCAAATATATCCAGCAAAAGTCTCAATTAACATAGATGGAAAACCAAGATATTCCATGACAAAACCAAACTGGCACAATAACTTTAAACATATCCAGCCCTACAAAGAAAAATAGATGGAAAACACCAAAAACAGGAAAGAAACTACACACTAGAAAAGGCAAGAAAATAATCTTCTTTCAACAAACACAAACAAAGATAACCACACATAATTCTGCCTCTAACAAAAAAAGAAAGAACAATCACTTTCTTAATATCTTTTAACATAAATAGACTCGATTCCCTAATAAAAAGACACAGACTAACACTTGTAAACTTAAACAGAACCCAGAATATTGCTTCATACTTGAAACGTACCTCAGTGACAAATTCAGACAGTACCTTGGAATAAAGTCTGGAAAAAAATTTCCAAAATAATGCTCCCAAGAAACAAACTGGAGTAGCCATTCTAATATTCAATGAAAGCAACTTTCAACCAAAAGCTATCAAAAATATGAGAAAGAAGACTTCATACATGTCACAGGAAAAATTTACCAAAATGAACTCTCAAGTCTGAACACCTATACTTCAAATGTAAGGGCATCCACATTCATAAAGAAACTTTCCTAAAACTCAAACTATATATTTTACTTTACTCAGTAATAGTGGGAGACTTCAACATTGCATTCTCATCAATGGACAGAATATGGAAACAGAAAATAAAAACATGATACAGTAAAACTAACACAAGTTATGAACCAAATGCATTTAACAGATATCTATAGAACATTTCATTCTAAAAAAATAGAATATACCTTCTTCTTAGTATCTCATGGAATCTCCCTGAAAATTGACTATATCACAAAACAGGCCTCAACAGAGAGAAGAAGAGAAGACTGAAATAATCTATAATCATATCAGATTACCACAGACTGAGGCTGGTCTTCAATAACAACAAAAAAAACAATAAAAAGCCCACATACACATTCAAGCTGAACAAGGCTCCCCTCAATGATAACTTGGTCAAGGAAGAAGGAGTGAAAGAAATAAGATACTTTTTAAATTTTAATGAAAAGGAGGCACAACATACCCAAACATATGGGACACAATGAAAGCAGTGCTAAGATGAAAACTCATAGTTCTGAGTGCCTGTGAAAAGAAACAGGACAGAGCATACACTAACTGCTTGAGAGCACACCTAAAAGCTGTAGAACAAAAGGAAGCAAATACACCTAAAAGGAGTAGACTGCAGGAAACAATCAAACCTAGGGCTGAAATCAACCAAGTACAAACAAAAAGAACTATACAAAGAATCAATAAATTCAGGAGCTGGTTCTTTGAGAAAATCAACAAGATAGATAAACCCTTAGTCAGATTAACCAGAGAGCCCAGAGAGTGTATTCAAATTAACAACATCAGAAATGAAAAGAGAGACATAACAGAATCTGAGGAAATTCAAAAAATGAACAGATCCTACTACAAAAGCCTATATTCAACAAAACTGGAAAATCTGGATGAAATGAACAATTTTCTAGAGAGATACCAGTTATCAAATTTAAAGTAGGATCAATAAAACCATCCAAGCAATATCCCATAATCCCTAAAGAAATAGAAGTCATTAAAACTCTCCCAATCAGCAAAAGCACAGGACCAGATGTGCTTAGTGCAGAATTCTATCAGAACTTCAAAGATGACCTAATACCAATACTCTTCAAACATCTCCACAAAATGGAAACAGAAGGAACACAACCGAAATTGCTCTTTGAAGTCACAAATAAGCTTATACCTAAAACAAACATGGACCCTTAAAGAAAGAAATATTGAGACCAATTTCCCTTATGAATATTGGTCCAAAAATACTCAAGTTTTTGCAAACTGAATCTGAGAAAACATCAAAATGATCATTCTCCATGATCAAGTAGGCTTCATCCCAAGGATGCAGGGATGTTTCAATATCTGAAAATCTGTCAACATAATCCACTATACAAACAAACTCAAAGTAAAAAGAAAATGATTATCTCATCAGATGCTGAAAAAGCATTTGACAAAATTTAATGCCCCTTCATGATAAAACTCTCAGAAAGATCATGAATTCAAGGCACATTCCTTAACACAGTAAAAGCAATACACAGCAAACAAGTAGCCAACACCAATCTAAATGGAGAGTAACTTGAAGCAATCACACTAAAATCAAAGGCTACACAGGGCTGCCCACTCTCTCCGTACCTTTTCAAAATAGTCCTTGAAGTCTTAGTCATAACAAATAGACAACAAGGAGAGGTTAAAGGGATA
The DNA here is from genome assembly GCF_021556685.1 of Rattus norvegicus. Taxonomy (NCBI): domain Eukaryota; kingdom Metazoa; phylum Chordata; class Mammalia; order Rodentia; family Muridae; genus Rattus; species Rattus norvegicus. The sequence goes on from NC_141536.1 coordinate 85,717,114, forward strand.
CAAACTGGAAATGAAAATGTCAAAATAGCACTATTTGCAGATGATATGATAGTATACTTAAGTGACCCCAAAAATTCCACCAAAGAACTCCTAATCCTAAAAACAACTTCAGCAAAGTGGATGGATATAAAATTAACTCAAACGCATTAGTAGCCTTCCTTTACTGAGAAAGAAATTGCAGAAACAACACCCTTCATAATAGTAATAAATAATTTAAAATACCTTGGTGTAACTCTATCCAAGCTTGTGAAAGATCTGTATGAGAAGTACTTCAAGTCTCTGAAGAAAGAAATCCAACAAGATCTCAGAAAAAGGAAAGTTTTCTCATGCTCATGGATTGGCAGAATTAATATAATAAAAATGGCCATCTTGCAAACAATACAAAGAACAAGATATCAACTATCCAGAATCTAACAGAACTCCCAGTTATAAGAATGGCCATCTTGACAAAAGCAATGTAAATATTCAAAGCAATCCCCATCAAAATTCCAACTCAGTTGTTCATGAATTAGAAAGAGAAATTTGCAAATTCATTTGGAACAACAAAATTCCTGGGTAGGGAAAACCATTCTCCACAATAAAACAACTTTTGGGAGAATCATCATCCCTAACCTTAATCTGTATTAGATAAAAATAGTGATAAAAGAACTGTAAGGTTTTGGTACAGAGACAGACAGGTAGGTAGAGAAATGGAATAAAATTGAAGTTCCAGAAATGAACCTAGGAACCAACAGTGACTTGATCATTGACAAAGTGTCCAGTGAAAAAAAGATAGCATTTTCAACAAATGATGGTAGTTGTAAACTGGAGGTCAGCACTTAGAAAAATGAGTATTGTTCCTTTTTATCATATATATATATATATATATATATATATATATTCTTTACTTATATTTCAAATAGTATTCCCTTTCCTGGTTTCCTGTTCATAAGCTCCCATGCCCGCCCCCTCCCCCATATGGGTGTTCCCTTCATCCACCCCCTTACTGCCCCAGACATTCCCCTGGACTGGGGGTCCAACCTTGGCAAGACCAAGGACTTCCCCTTCCATTGGTTCCCCAACAATGCTATTCTCTGCTACATATGCAGTTGGAGCCCTGGGTCAGTCCATGTTTAGTCTTTCAGTAGTTGTTTAGTCCCTGGAAGTTCTGGTTGGTTGGCATTGTTTTTCTTATGGGGTTGTAAGCTCCTTGAGCTCTTTCAATCCTTCCTCTAATTCCTCCAAAGGGGTTGCTGTTCTGAGTTCAGTGGTTTGCTGCTAGCATTGACCTCTGTACTGGACATGCTCTGGATGTGTCTCTTAGGAGAGATTAGTATCTGGTGCCTTTGAGCATGCACTTTTTAGCATCATCAATCTTATCTCGTTTTGGTGACTGTATACATATGGACCAGATGTGAGGCAGGCTCTGAGTGGACATTCCTTCAGTCACTTCTCTAAACTTTGCTTCCCTATCCCCTCCTATGGATATTTCCCCCTTTTAAGAAGGAGTGGAAACATCCACATTTTGGTCATCCTTCTTGTGCTTCCTGGGGTTTGTTGATTGCATCTTGGGTAATTCGATCTTTTGGGCTAATATCCACTTATCAATGAGTGCATACCAAGAATGTTTTTCTGTGTTTCGGTTACCTCACTCAGGATGATATTTTCTAGTTCATTCCATTTGCCTATGAATTTCATGAAGTGATTGTTTTTGATATCTGAGTAGTACTCCATTGTGTAGATGTACCACATTTTTTGAAATCATTCCTCTGTTGAAGGGCATCTGAGTTCTTTCCAGCTTCTGGCTATTATAAATACGGCTGCTATGAACATAGTGGAGCGTGCGTCTTTGTTATATGTATGAACATCTTTTGGTTGTATGCCCAGGAGCGTATAGCTAGGTCCTCGGATAGTAAATTGTTCAATTTTTATTTCCTTGGCCCCAGGTCACATCCAAGTGGATTAATGATCTCCATGTAAAACCAGATATACTGAACCTAAGAGAAGAGAGAGTGATGAAGAACCTGGAACACATGGGCATAAAGGGAAATTTCATGAGAGGAACACCAATTGCTTATGCTCTAAGATCAAGAATCGACAAATAGGAGCTTGTAAAATTGTAAAGCTTCTGTAAGGCAAAGGACACGTTCCATAGGACAAAACCTCAACCAAGAGATTGGGAAAAGATCTTCCTAATCCTATATCAGATAGAGGGCTAATTTCTAATATATACAGAATTTAGACTCCAGAGAACCAAATAACTTTATTAAAAATTGGGGTACAGAGCTAAAAAAAAGAAATCTCAACTAAGGAATAGAGAATGTTTTAGAAGCTCCTAAAGAAATATTCAATATCCATAGTCATCAGGGAAATGCAAATCAAAATAACCCTGAAATTCTACTTCATACCAGTCCTAATGGCTAAAATAAAAAACTCAGGTGACAGCAGATACTGGCAAGAATCTAGAGATAGAAGGACACTTCTCTATTTTTGGTGAGATTGCAAGCTGGTACAACCACTCTGGAAAACGATCTAAAAGTTCCTCAGAGAACTGGACATATTACTTACTACTTGAGGACCCAACTACACTATTCCTGGGTGTATAGCCAGAAGATGCTCCAACATAAACCAAAGACACATACTCCACTATGTTCATAACAGCCTTAACATAACACCAGAAGCTTGAAAGAACCCAGATGTCCTTCTATAGAGGAATGGTTTCCGAAAATGTGGTACATTTACGAAATGGAGTAGTAACCTCTCAGCTATTTTTTTTTATTAACTTGAGTATTTCTTATATACATTTCGAGTGTTATTCCCTTTCCCGGTTTCCGGGCAAACATCCCCCTACCCTCTCCCCTTATTTATGGGTGTTCCCCTCCCCATCCTCCCCCCTTGCCGCCCTCCCCCCAACAATCTAGTTCACTGGGGGTTCAGTCTGAGCAGGACCCAGGCTTCCCCTTCCACTGGTGCTCTTACTAGGATATTCATTGCTACCTATGAGGTCAGAGTCCAGGGTCAGTCCATGTATAGTCTTTAGGTAGTGGCTTAGTCCCTGGAAGCTCTGGTTGCTTGGCATTGTTGTACATATGGGTTCTCGAGCCCCTTCAAGCTCTTCCAGTTCTTTCTCTGATTCCTTCAACGGGGGTCCTATTCTCAATTCAGTGGTTTGCTGCTGGCATACACCTCTGTGTTTGCTGTATTCTGGCTGTGTCTCTCGGGAGAGATCTACATCCGGCTCCTGTCGGCCTGCACTTCTTTGCTTCATCCATCTTGTCTAATTGGATGACTGTATATGCATGGGCCACATGTGGGGCAGGCTCTGAATGGGTGTTCCTTTTGTGTCTGTTTTAATCTTTGCCTCTCTATTCCCTGCCAAGGGTATTCTTGTTCCCCTTTTAAAGAAGGAGTGAAGCATTCACATTTTGATCATCCGTCTTGAGTCTCAGCTATTAAAAACAGTGACTACAAGACAATCTTAGGAAAATGGATAGATCTAGAAAATATTCTGAATGAGGAAACACAGCACAAAAGAACACACATGGTACACACTCACTGGTAAGTGTATATTAGCACAAAAGTTCACAATACCCAAGACAATTCACAGACCATATAAAGCTCAAGAAGAAGAAAGACCAAAATGTGACACTTCAGTCCTTTGAAGGGGGAACAAAACACTCATGGGAGGAAATACAGGAACAAAAAAATTCAGGGACTTATGGAAATGTCATCTAGAGACTGCCTTACTTTGTGATCCATCCCATATACAGGCTCCAAACACAGTCATATTGCTGACATAAAGAAGTGCTTGCTGACAGGAGCCTGATATGGATGTCCCCTGAGAGGCTCTGCCAGGCCTTACTGACATAGATGAGTATGCTTTCAGCCAACCACTGCACTGAGCACAGAGACTCCAATGGAGAATCTAGAAAAAGGAGTGAAGGAGGTGAAGTGGTTTACAACCCCATAGGAAGAACAAAAAAAAAATCAACCAACCAGCCCCACTACCTGCCCGGGGCTACCAGGAACTAAACACCAACCACAAAATACTCATGGAGAGACCCATGGTTGTAGTTGCATATGTATCAGAGGATGGCATTGTCTGGCATCAATAGATTAGAAACCCTAGGTCTTGTGAAGGCTCATTTCCACAGAGTATTTGAATGCCAGTGTGTTGAGTTGGGATTGTGTCAGTAGGAGTGGGAGTATCTTCAAAGAAGCAGCAGAATGGGAGGTGGGAAGACAATGGGAGAGGGGGAGAAAGGGGATAACATTTGAAATTTATATATATGAAATATCCAATAAAAATAATATGAGTTATTGAAAAGGAATGTAATATAAAATTGTTAAATCTAAGATATTTTTAAGTTTGGACTATATATAAATTATATATATGATATAATATATAGCATATATATATATTTTATATATACTGTAATAGTATATAATTTAAATATATTACATATAAATTAATTTTTATATCTGTTTAGGGAGATTCTATATGTTTTCTCTTCATAATGAGGATTAGAGACAATATAATCCCCCAAAATAACAATGTTCAAAATTTCATTTTACTAAAATGCATCTTCTACAGATTTATTTATATATACACTATATGTGTACAATTATGTACAGTTGTGTACTATTATGTCAAAACACAATTTTTACAAAATATATTTATTTTGGAATTAAGTTGGAAATAAATATTCATGTAAACAAAGGTTATCAACTTGGCCCAGGTACATTTATTCATAATAAACCTAAAATTATATGAAATAAAATAATTATAAGACACAAAGGTCTACATGTCCATCAATGGAAGAATGGACAAAAAAAATATGGTCCATTCACATAATGAACTATTACTCAGCTATTAATACAATAAAATCATGAAATTTGGAGGAAAATAGATGAAACTTGAAAACATCATTCTGAGAAATGTACCCTAGACACACATCCACCAACATGGTATCTACTCACTTATTTGTGAATATTAGCCATAAAGTAAAGACAGCCATGTTACATCCACAGACCCAAAGAAGTTCGGTAAAAAAGTATGAACCAAGGGAGTATGCCTGAATCTGTTTGAGAAGGAAAAATAACAGACATATGGAGTGGATAGAGGGAGTGAAATGGATGAGAGAGGGGCTGGGAGGGGAACAAGAGTGTTGAAGTGTGGGGAGGATAGGAAAGAGTACTAGAATCAGTAGTGGAGGTTTCTCTTGGACAAGCTAGAAATCTAGGACAATGGAGATTCCCAGGAATTTATGAGAGTCACCCTAGCTAAGATTCCTAGCAATAGAAGACTGGAACATGAAGCTGTCACCTCTTCTAACCAGTAAAGAACTCCAATGGAAGGATGCCAATACCAATTGTGCCACAACAATTTGTACCCACAATTTTTTCTGCTTATAAGATGTTTGGGTATAAAGAAGGAACAGAAAGTGAAGCAGTGGCCAGTGAATGAATGGCCCAAAATTGAGTGCAGTGTCATCAATAGGAGCCCATCTCTGACACTATAAACAAATAATATTCCACTATACTTTCAGATGGGAGGCATAACACTCATCTAAGTGTATTCACTCAGATGCTGAAGAAAACAGATTCAGAGACCCTTAGCCAAACATTAAATGGAGCTTGGAAAATTTGTGGAAACGAGGGAGGAAAGATTGAAAAAGTCAGAGAAGTCAAGGACATTACAAGAAAACCTACAGAATCAAATAACCTAGATGCATAGGGGCTCAAAGACTGAAGCTCTGATCAGGATGAATAATTAAATTAATTAATCAAAAAAGTAAAACAGAGAGAGATGGTTAATGGCTCTAAATTTACCTTTATTAATATGAGCTTTTAAATATAAACTTTTAAAGTCTTGTCAAGATATTATCTCTTCGATCTTTAGCTCAATTTTGGTTCTACAACATGATACCTATTTGATGATATATATTCACTTCAAGAAATGATTGAGTAGGGGTTGGAGATTTAGCTCAGTGGTAGAGTGCTTGCCTAGCAAGCGCAAGGCCCTGGGTTTGGTCCCCAGCTCCAAAAAAAAGAAAAAAAAAGAAATGATTGAGTATATACAGAATATATTCTTCTGATTGGACAAAACTTCTCTGAATTCCATGACTGTCAGGTTACCTCCCCCAACATCTTCACTGCAAAGATCAGCTATATCACATCTTACTCCTTCACTGTCAAAAATCATGGGCATCTTTCCCCTTTGTATATACACTGATTCATAAGACAGAGATCAGCTTTATACCTCATCTCATCAATTGAAAATGATGTGAGAAGTTTGTATTAAACTCTTGTTCTTTGTATTATTTTTTAGGCAAGTATTATTTGGCAAGTAAGGTAATATCAGAAAAAAAGAAAAGTGATTGTTTCTTAATCATGGAGAGAAGGAATAGGGGTTAGAATAATAACAGTAATTGCAATCACCAACATGTAACACAAGCAATAAAATATCTGAGTATTACGAGTCAATTCAAGCATCACTCATTGTAGATTGTTGTTCATTGAAGATATTGTAAACCACAAGGATTTTCTTTTCCACTTGTTCATATATTTGTGTGATATCCTGTACATTGTGCAAAATGGACCACAATTCTAATGAATAGAAACCATCAAAGGAAATAAAATACCACTCCCATGATTTCTGTCTTAATAGATGAGTAAAAAATTATTCCCTAACCAACTATAATAAAGGACTCTTGGAAGCTAATTTGTAGCTGATGCTTTCACAATTGAGTCTGTTCGGGAACACACATACCTTAACTATATAAATGTAAGATTCTGAGCATGTGCTCCAAATCTAGGCAGGTGTGGTGACACTTGCTTTTAATTCTAGCACTTGAGAGACAGAGGCAGAGACAGACTTCTGATTTCAGTCCTACACACTGAGTTCTATGACAACCATGGCTACACAGAGAAATCAAGTATTAACAAAAATAATGTGTGTGTGTGTGTGTGTGTGTGTGTGTGTGTATGAGAGAGAGAGAAAGAGAGAGAGACATTTTGTTTGCACCATTTTGTTTGTTTTTACAATAAACTTTAGTTTAAAAAAAAGAGCTAATAGCAGGATAAATAAGCTACCTAATAGGTAAAGAATATATATATATATATATATATATATATATATATACTTATCAATGCATGGGATGGTCTTTAAAATAGACAATATTATAAATCTGGGTTTTTTTTGTATTTTTTCATAACTTGTCTAAAACATGATGCCCACTCCTACCGGAAGGAATGAGAACACAGTCCTTTATTAGCTACATACTTCTATATAACCCTAGGAAGGACCAACTTAAGCAGCATGACACTGCATTAATAGTTAAGGAGAAATCTTGTACACTGAGAGAGAGAGAGAGAGAGAGAGAGAGAGAGAGAGAGAGAGGGGGGGGGGGAGTGCATGTCTTTCCTTTTTTGTTATATTTACATTAGATCAGAAACTTTATTGGAAGAAATGTGAAGTACACTTTCTTCAAGTATATTTAAGACTTGATCAAAAGGACACTAGGGTTAAATGAGATAAATAGTAGGGATCTGTGACTTATAATCAATAGAACATTACTACATTCACTGACATGCTTAATAATGATGTACAGGTAGAATTTTCCTATAGTTTTCTAATATAAACATAGCAGAAACTTATTGGCTATTTGGAAAATGTTATATTTCCTAATAAATAAATGTCTAATCTAGTAATGAGTACAAAGAATGACTGATGGCCATTGGGTTTGGTTTATTTTTTCCATATAATCTCTATACTAGAAGCAAAAACTGCTATGAATAGCTATCAAAGTAATTATGATTGATGTCTGAGTTAAAGGCAGAAGTTACAAAAAATACATAATGCAATTTTCCTTAAAAGAAAAAACTGGATGGTCATGGAAAATGGAAATGCATAAGAATTTTAAGTATTTTTGTGTCAATATTCATAAGGGAAATTGGTCTGAAGTTCTTTTTCTTTATTGGGTCTTTGTGGGGTTTAGGCATAAGTGAAATAGTGGCTTCATAGCAGGAATTGGGAAGAATTTCTTCTGTTTCTATACTGTGGAATAGTTTCTATAATGCACACAACATTGGTATTAGGTCTTCCTTGAAGATCTATGGATTCTGCACTAAACCCATCTGGTCTTGGGCTTTCGTTGATTGAGATAATTTTAATGACTACTTCTATTTCTTTAGGAGTTAAGGGACTACTTAGATGGTTTATCTGACCCTGGTTTAACTTTGATACCTGATATCTCTCTAGAAAATTTTCCATTTCCTACAGATTGTCCAGCTTTCTTGAGTACAGGATTTTGTAGTACGATCTGATCATTCTTTGAATTTCCTCAGTTTCTGCTATTATGTCTCCCTTTTAATTTCCAATTCTGTAAATTTGGATAATCACTCTGTGCCCTCTGGTTAGTTTGGCTAAGGGCTTATCTATATATCATTGATTTTCTCAAAGAACCAGCTCCTTGTTTTATTGACTTTTTTTGAATAGTTATTTTTGTTTGTACTTTGTTGATTTCAGCCCTGAGTTTGATTATTTTCTGTAGTCTACTCCTATTGGGTGTATTTACTTCTTTTTGTTCTAGATCTTTTAGGTGTCGTGTCAAGTTGATAGTGTATGCTATCTACGGTTTCTTTTTGGAGACACTCACAGCTATTAGATTCCCCATCAGCACTGATTTCATTGTGTCCTATAAGTTTGGGTATATTGTGCCTTCCTTTTCATTAAATACTAAAAAGTCTTTAATTTCTTTTATTATTTCTTCCTTGGCCATGTGATCATTGAGTAGATCCTTGTTCAGCTTCCATGTATATGTGGTCTTTCTGTCTTTTTTGCTTGTTTGTTTTGTTTTGTTTTTGTTTTTGTTTTTCCTTTTTTATTGAAGAACAGTCTTAGTCCGTGGTTATCTGACAGAATGCATGGGACTATTTCAATATTCCTGTATCTGTTGACTCTTTTTCTGTGACCAATTATATGGTTAATGTTGGAGAAGATACCCTGAGGTACTGAGAAGAAGGTCTATTCTTTTTATTTTAGGATGAAATTCTCACAAACAGAATCTAAGAACACATCAAAATGTTCATCCAACATGATCAAATGTGCTTCATCCCAGAGATTCAAGGATGGTCCATTATATGGAGATTTATCAATGTAATACACTATATAAACAAAGGAAAAGAAACGCATGATCATCTCATTAGATGCTGAAAAAGCATTGACAAAATCCAACATCCCTTGATTTTAAAAGTGTTGGAAAGATCAGGAATTCAAGGTACATACCTAAACTTAGTAAAAGCACTATACAGCAAACAGGTAGCCAACATCAATCTAAATGTAGAGAAACTGGAAGCATTCCCACTAAAGTCAGGGACAAGAAAAGGCTGCTCAATCTTTCCCAACATATTCAGTATAGTACTAGAAGTCCTAGCCAGAGCAATCAAACAACAAAAGGTCTAATTTGAAAGGAAGAAGTCAAAATATCACTGTACAAATGACATGATAGTATACTTAAGTGACCCCAAACTATTCACAAGTGGAATCCTAAGCCTGATTAACAGCATTAGCAAAGGGTCTGGATATAAAATTATCTCAAACAAATCAGTAGCCTTTCTTTACACAAGAATAAACAGAATGAGAATGAAATTAGGGAAATGACACCATTTACACTAGTGACTACAAATAATATAAAATACCTCAGTGCGACTCTAACCAAGCAAGTGAAAGATTTGTATAAAATCTTCAAGTCTCTGAAGAAAAAAAATTAAGAAGATATCATAAAACTGAAAGATTCCCCATGCTCAAGGATTGGCAGGATTAATATTGCAAAAATAAGCATATTGCCCAAAGTAATCTACAGATTCAATGCAATCCCCATCAAAATTCCAACTCAATTCTTCACAGAGTTAGAAAGAGCAATTTGCAAATTCATTTGTAATAATACAAATCCCAGGATACCCAAAACTATCCTCAACAATTAGAGAACTGGGAAAAGCTCCTTCCCTGAACTCAAGCTGCATTATAAAACAATAATGAAAAAAAACTGTATGGTATTGGTATAGAGACAGGCAGGTAGATCAATAAAATAGAATCAAAGGCCCAGAAATGAAACTCCATACCTATGGTCACTAGATCTTTGACAGAGGAGCTAAAACCATCCAATGGAATAAAAATAGCATTTTCAACATTGGTGCTTGTTCAACAGGCAGTCAGCACATAGCAGAATACAAATTGATCATTCTTATCTCCCTGTACAAAGCTCAAGTACAAGTGGATCAAGGACCTCCACATAAAACAAGATACATTCAAAATAATAGAAGAAAAAGTGGGGAAGAGACTCAAACACATGGGTACTGGGGAAAATTTCCAGAACAGAATACCAATGGCCTATGCTCTATGATCAAGAATCAACAAATGGGAGTTCATAAAATTGCAAAGCTATTTTTACAATTGCAAAAATTGTAAAGTACACTGTCATGAGGACAAATGGAAACAACATATTGAGAAAAGATCTTTACCAATCCTATATCCAATAGAGGGCTAATATTCAATATATACAAAGAAGTAAAAAAGCTAGACTCCAGTGAACCAAATAACCCTATTAAAAATGGGATACAGAGCTAAACAAAACACTGTCAGCTGAGGAATACTGAATGGCTAAAAAGCACCTAAAGAAATGTTCAACATCCTTGGTCATCAGGGAAATGCAAATTAAAACAACCCTGAGATTCCACTTCACACCAGTCAGAATGGCCAAGATAAAAACTCAGGTGACAACAGATGCTGGCAAGGATGTGGAGAAAGAGGAACACTCCTCCATTGTTGGTGGTATAGCAAACTGGTAAAACCACTCTGGAAATCAGTCTGGAGGTTCCTCAGAAAATTGGACATTCCACTCCCTGAGGACCGAGCATACACCCAAAAGATGCTCCAACATACAACAAAGACACATGCCCCATTATGTTCATAGCATCCTTTTTTATAATAGTCAGAAGCTGGAAAGAACCCAGATGCCCTTCAATAGAGGAATGGATGAAAAAATATGATACATCTACATAATGAAGTACTACTCAGCCATCAAAAACAATGACTCTATGAAATTCATAGGCAAAAGGAATGAACTAGAAAATATCGTCCTGAGTGAGGTAACCCAATCACAGAAAAACACACTTGGTATATATACATTGATAAGTGGATATTAGCCCAAAATCTCAAATTACCCAAGATGCAATCTACAGACCACAGGAAGCACAAGAAGAAGGATGACCAAAATGAGGATGCTCCCACTCCTTCTTGAAATGGAAAAAAAATCCATACGAAGAGTTATGGAAGCAAAGTTTAGAGCAGCGACTGAAGGAATGGACATTCAGAGACTGCCCGACATGTGGCCCATATATATACAGCCACCAAAACTAGATAAGATTGATGAAGCTAAAAAGTCCATGCTGAAAGGGACCAGATATAGATCTCTCCTGAGAGACACATCCAGAGCATGTCCAATACAGAGGTCAATGCTAGCAGCAAATCACTGAACTGAGAAGAGTATCCCATTTAGATGAATTAGAGGAAGGATTGAAAGAGCTGAAGGGGCTTTCAACCCCATTAGAACAACAATTCTAACCAACCAAAGCTTCCAGGGACTAAACAATTACCGAAAAACTATGCATGGAATGACTCAGTGCTCCAATTTTATATGTAGCAGAGATTAGCCTTGTTGCGGCACTAGTGGAAGGGGAAGCCCTTGGTCCTGCCAAGTTTGGATACACAGTGCAGTTCAGGGGAATGTTGGTGGGGAAGGTAAGGGAGGTGGATGGGGGGAACACCTGTATGGGGGAGAGGGTGGGGGTGCAGGCTTATGGACAGGAAACCAGGAAAGAGAATACCATTTGAAATGCAAGTAAAAATATATATCTAATAAAAAAAGTGGAGTACAGAGTTAAACCAAGAATTCTCAACTGAGGAATATCAAATGGCTGAGAAGTACAAAAAGAAATGTTCAACATTTTTAGTCATCATGGAACTACAAATCAAAACACCACTGTGATTCCACCTCACACCAGACAGAATGGCTAAGATCAAAACTCAGGTGACAACAGAAGGTGGTGAGGATGTGGAGAAAGAGGAACACTCCTCCATTTTTGGTGGGATTGAAAGTTGGTATAACCTTTCTTGAGATCAGTCTAGCAGTTCCTTAGAAATGTGAACATAGTCCTACCTGAGAAACCAGCTGTATCACTCCTGGGAATATACTCAAAAGATGCTCCAACATATAACAAGAATACATGCTCCACTATGTTCATAAGCCTTATTTATAATAAAAAGAAGCTAGAAAGTGCCCAGATGTTCTTCAACAGAGAAATGGATACAAAGAATGAGGTACATTTACACTTTGGAATCCTATTTAGCTATTAAAAACAATGACTACATGTCATTCTTAGGCAAATGGATGGAACTAGAAAATATCATCTTTCGTTAGTAACTTAATCACAAATAAACATGCATGGTAGGCACTCACTGATTAGTGAATATTACCTCAAAGGTTTGGATTACCCAGTGATACGATCCACAGACCACATTACACTCAAGAAGGAGGATGACTAAATTGAGGATGCTTCAGTCCTTCTTAGAAGTGGGAACAAAAATATTAATATGAGGAAATATAGAGACAAAGTTTAGAACAGAGACTGAACGAAAGGACATCCAGAGACTGCCCCACCTGGGGATCGACCCCATACACATACAGCCACCAAACCCAGGCAACATTGCTGATGCAAATAAGTACTTGCTGTCAGCAGCCAGATATAAGTGTCTCCTGAGAGGATCTGCCTTATCATGACAAATACAGAGGCAGATGCTTGCAGCCAACCATTGAACTTAGAATAGGGTCCCCATTGGAGGAGTTAGAAAAAGGATTGAAGGAGCTGAATGGTTTAAAACCCCATAAGAAATACAGAACTAGGGTTGGGGATTTAGCTCGGTGATAGTGCGCTTGCCTAGCAAGCGCAAGGCCCTGGGTTCGGTCCCCAGCTCCGAAAAAAAGAAAAAAAAAAAAAAAGAAATACAGAACTAAACAACCCAGTCTTCCAGGGAGGATTGCAAGATGTTATCATTTATGTATAATACATATAAATATTTGTATTTATGGTATATTTTAATATTATGCTAATTGAAACAATTTATTGCATTTTAAAAGGCCTTTAGTGTTAATTATTCCTCCCTATTTTCTTGCCTATACACTGTCCTTCCATTTACTACTCCACTTAACCTTCCTGACAGATTAGTCTCCTTTTCCTATCCATAATATATGTGTTTTACATTTTATAATAGGATATAGTAACAAACTAAGAAAAAATGGCCTGAACAATAAAGGTTAGAACTAATTTATAATGATCACAAAATAAAATTGCAAAGAAACACTACAAAATCCCAAATATGATTATACTTTTTATGATTATAATACTTAATATTTCATGTTATACTCTTAAGAACAACACTTTGAAGGTAATTTATCTTCATTGCAAAGTTATTCCACTTCCATTGTTACTAAATAGAGAACTGAAGTGAATTTTACAAAGCTGAGTAGAAAACATTTTGCTTGTATCGGAAGATTTAAGGTCTCAAAAGAGTCTACCACTTTTTAAAAACTTTGGAAAGCTCCTTAATATTATGAAAGCTAAAAATTAAATAACTATAATAAAAATATTTAACACTAAATATTTGTATTCATTATTTTTGTTCTTGTATGATTTTGGTTTCTTTTTGCTTGAGACATATTTTTACTTGTAGTCCCAAGTAGTCTAGAACTTTCTTCACACTCTCAGCTGACCTTGAATTTGAGACAATTTTTTGGTGACAGCTGTTTTCACATACATTTTATTTTCTCCCATATATTTTCATTTTATTCACAAAATATTTAGAACTAATAAAGAAGAAAACCTTACTTTTTTATTTATCAAATGAATTCTATATCCAAATATCTTGATATAGGTTTGTTATCCTATCACTTGTAATGTGTTGACAGTAAAAGAAGATTGAAATTCAAGGCTATCCTTGGCAACATGAAACCTTGACTCAAATCAATGATGAGATATATGGAATCAGTTTCCATTTACAGTAATAATTAAAATGCATTATATATTCACAAGTATATGCATTTTTGAACCAAATATTTTCAAAATATTTTAAGTTTTTGTTTAAGAGTAAACAAAAATGTATAGTACTCTATGCTACAAATATATACCAGAGTAGAACTTTTGCTATGATTCATTACCATTTTAATAGTTATAGGTAGTCTAATTCTGTTTGAGGCTGTTTGGGTTAGCCAATGCACCACCTCTGAGTTTGAGAGATTCTGATCCATTGAACCATCTCTGCATCCCACTACAACCCCATAGGAAGAACAATATCAACCAATTAGACTACCCAGAGCTCTCAGGGACTAATCCATCAACCAAAGAGTACACATGGAGCAACCCATGGCTCCAGCAACATATGTAATAGAAAATGGCCTTGTTGGGTATCAGTGGGAGGAAAGGCCCTTGGTTCTGTGAAGGCCAGATCCCCCATGGTAGGGGCATGCCAGGATACAGAATGGGGAGTAGGTGGGGTTTTAGGGGATCACCCTCATAGAAGTAGGGGGATGGAGGATGGGACAGTGGGTTTACAGAGGAGGAAGTGGAAAATGGCTCCAGCCACATATGTAATAGAAACATTTGAAATGTAAATAAAATATCCAATAAATACATTATGAATAAAAGCTCAATAAGTAACAACATGCAAAATTTCTGTTTGCAGAAATGTTTCCAGCCAGAAAATTGCTGGGTTGGGTAAAGTTTTTTAGTACTTAGGATGTTATGGAAGGAAGTTATCATTGAATATGAGTCCACCTTAAGTTGTATAGTGAGTTCCAGATTGGCTTTAGCAACAGACTGAAGCACTGTCTAAAAATACATAATAGCTTTTAACATAGATTAGTACGCACCAGCAGTAATAATTTCTGAAAAGTAAATGCTATTTTAGAAGGTAGAAATGATGCAATTTAATGTATTATGCATTTTCAGGATATAATTTATGGATTTGTAAACTTGCAATTGGTATTAATTTACTTTTATTGATTCTTGAAAAATGTTTAATATATAAAAATTATCTTTATCATATCCATCCCTTAGTTTCCTCCTCCAATACTCTTTAAGCTCCTAACTTCATATCCTTTTGTTCATTCTTTCTTAACCATATCCTACTGTGTACTGTTTGTACTACCCACATGTACATGTTCATGATATATACCACACGGAAAACACTCAAAATAAAAAGTCTTTCCCTATCCAAAAAGTCTTCATTTACCAAGGATTCTCCAGCAAGGGATGAGGACTTGGGGAACTCAGCCATATTCATACTGTAATTTTAATCTGCTTGATCTTATGCAAGTAACTCCAGCTGCTATGAGTTCTTGTGTACAGCAAACATGACATATTTAAAAAATAGCATTTCAAAGTACTCCTTCACACCTTCCATCTCTTAGATATATTTTGTTCTCTTTTATTTTCTGAGCCACGGCATGGAGGAATTTGTCACAGATGTGCCAGCCAAGAATTAGTACTCATAGTCATTGAGTATCAGCACTTTGACCAGAGAAGACTTTCTGCATGTATAATTACCCAATGGAAAAAGAACCTCCTCTGACTAAGTTTGAAAGCAGTATAAATATACGACTATGAAAATAAATGTTTAGAAAGCATAAAATGGTATTTATAACACATAGGCAAAGTAGTAAATACTGATAATAGAAACATGAAGAGGCACATATTAATAGTTTCTGATCCAATTGCAAGAGTTCTATATATGTTTTCTCAAAATAGAGATAGGTAATATTTCTCATCAAAGCTCAGAAGAAAAGAAATCCAAAAGTATACTAGAGGCTTTCACAGAAAGTCAAAACATCCATGAGAATAAAGGAAATAAACTATATTTTGATAAATAAAATTAACCAATACAAATGCAGTAGAGAAACCTAATACCAAAGGATTAACAAGGAAACGAATTGTGAAAGAATAGCCTACAGTTAGTGATAGGATAATCATGCTCCGTAGCTGATAATAAAGTGAGCACAAAGATGCGAATTTAAAAGGGCTAGAAAGTCAAGAAAATTTCTATGATGAGTATGTTTCACAATGTTTACACCAACTAAACCATTAAGTATATGTTAATCCAGACTCTATTATCTTGTTGGCATGCTCAGAGTATTGCGTGTAATCCTCCAGACAAAAATAAAATCGCATCGAATCTTGAAATTTACCAAGCAAGTAAGAGATTTGTAGGACAAGATCTTCAAACTTCCAGTCTTCTTCCCCACCAAGATCAGAACAATAGCCTGATACTCTTCTATACCCTATAGCCTGTCTCTCTACTAAGAGGTCTGCAATAACCAGGGACACAGGATGCCTACTCTACAATAGAAACAGGAGGCATGCCCTAATAAGAGATACAGGAGGCACACACTAACCAGAGATAGCACTGCTTGCCTTCGAGAAGACTGTCTCTAACACAGGTCACAGAGTTCTACCTACCGCCAAGGAGGCCAGTTCAAGTCAGAGAATCCCAGACCAGTTAAAACCAGAGATAACCACATGGCAAGAGGCAAGCTCAAGACCATAAGCAACAGAACCCAATGCAGTTCAGCACCACCAGAACCCAATTCTCCCACCAGGGTACCTCACAGTCCATGGATGCCCTAACAAGCCTTACTTGTAAATAAAGTAAAAAAATGCAATCAATCAGGTGAAGGAAATTAGCAAAACTGTCCAAGAACTAAAAATGGAAATATAAGCAATAAAGAAAACACAAATGGAGGCAACCCTGGAAATTGACTATTTAGGAAAGAGATCAGAATCTACAAATACAAGCATCAAAAGCAGAATGCAAGAGATAGAAAACTTACTACAATTGCCTATATTCAACAGAAGTGGAAAATCTAGATGAAATGCTTGGTTTTCTAGACAGATATCACTTATCAAATTTAAATCAAAAGCATGTAAACTATATAAATAGGTCCACTTCCCATAAGGAAATAGAAGAAGCCATTAAGAACCTCTGAACAAACAAACACCAAAAAAGAAACTGTCTGGGGCCAAACAAAGTGCTGAATTCTACTAGACCTTCAGAAAAAGAACTACTACCAATATTTCTCAAACTATTCCATAAAATAGGAACAGAAGGATTGTTTGAAAT
The DNA here is from genome assembly GCF_021556685.1 of Rattus norvegicus. NCBI lineage: Eukaryota > Metazoa > Chordata > Mammalia > Rodentia > Muridae > Rattus > Rattus norvegicus. The sequence continues at coordinate 85,734,326 of NC_141536.1, forward strand.
ACTATTTCATTCTATAAAGCCACAATTACTATAGTACCTAAACCGTACAAGAACCCAACCAAAAAAGAGAACTTGTGATTAATATCACTTGTGAATATTGAAGCAACAATACTCAATAAAATTATTGGAAATCGAATCCAAGATCACATCACAGTAGCCTTCATCACAGGGATGCAAGTTTGGTTCAATATATGAAAACTCATTAACTTAATCTACTCTATAAACAAACTCAAAGAAAAAGTTACATGAGCATCTCCTGAGATGAAGAAAACACATTTGACAAAATACAAAACCCCTTCATGTTAAAAGGATTGGAGAGATCAGGAATTCAAGACCCATACCTAAACAAAATAAAAATCATTTTACTGCAAACCAACAGCCAATATCAAATTAAATGGAGAGATAGCAAACTAATCTCATGAAAATCTCATGAGACTAGACAAGAATGTATACTTTCCCCATATTTAATACAGTACTCCCAGTGTTAGCAAGAACAATAAGACAACCAAAAGAGATCAAGGGGATACAAATTGGCAAAGAAGAAATAAAGGTATCCCTATTTGGAGATGATATGATAGTATACATAAGCAACTTCAAAAATTCTGCCAAAGAACTTCTCCAGCTGATAAACAACATCAACTAAGTGGCTGGATATACTGTTAACTCAAATACATCAGTAGTTTTCCTTTATACAAAAAAAAAAAAAAAACAGGCTGAGAAGGAAATTAGGGAAACAACTTCACAATGCCACAGATAATACTAAATATTTTGGGGTAACTCTGAAAACAATGGAAAGCTCTGTATGACAATAAATTCAAGTCTCTCAAGAAAGAAATCAAAGATCTTAGAAAGTGGGGAGATCTCATAGATTGGCAGAATTAACATAGTAAAAATAGACATTCAATCAAAAACTATCTACAGATTGAATGTAATCCCCATCAAAAACCCAGTAGAATTCTTCAAAAACCTGGAGAGAATAATTCTCAAATATATCTAGAAGGCCAAAAAAGCAAAGAAAGAAACAAACAAACAAAAACAAAAACAAAAAACCCAGAATAGTGATAATAATTCGTAACAGTAAAAGAACTGCTGGGGGAAAACACCATCCCTGACCTCAAACTATACTATAGAGCAATAGCAATGAAAACTGCATGGTATTGGTACAGAGACAGGAATGTTGATCAATGCAATAGAATTGAAGACCCAGAAATAAAGATATATACTTACACACACTTGACCTTTGACAAAGAAGCCCCAAAATATAGAATGCAAAAAAAAAAAACTCCAATAAATGGTGCTTCCAATAGAGGGTTAATATCCAAACTATAGAAGCTAACCACCAAAAGAAAGAAAGAAAGAAAGAGAGAAAGAGAGAGAGAGAGAGAGAGAGAGAGAGAGAGAAAGAAAGAAAGAAAGAAAGAAAGAAAGAAAGAAAGAAAGAAAGAGAAAGAAAGAAAAAGAAAGAAAGAAAGAGAGAAATCAAATTTGGAGTATAGAAATAAACAGGGAGACTTCACAACAGATGAATCTCAGATGGCTGCGAAGCACCTAAAGAAAGGTTCATTGTAATCAGAGAAATGCAAATCAAAACGACCCAGAGATTATATCTTACACAATCAGAATAGCTAGGATCAAAACTTCTGGTGAGAACTGGAGAAAGAGGACCACTCTTCCATTACTGGTAAGATGGCAAACGGGTACAACCATTCTGGAAATCATTCTGGAGTTGCCTCCGAAAATTGAAAATAGATCTACCTGAAGACCCAACAATACCACTCTTGGGCATATTCCCAAAAGATGCCCCACTGTCCCACAGGACCATGTGTTCCACTATGTCCATAATGGTCTTGTTTCTGATAGCCAGAGGTAGAAAAAAACCCAGGTGGCCCATGACAGAATAATGGTTAAACAAACTATAGTTCAGTTACACAATGGAATACTACTCAGATATTAAGAATGAGGACATCCTGAGTTTTGCAGACAAATTGATGGAAATAAAAAAAAAATCCCGAGTAAGGTAACTCATACCCAAAATGACATGCATGGTACGTACTCTCTAATAATTAGCACCTCTACGCCCTAACAGAATACCCAAAATACAGTCCACAGAACACTAAAAGTTCAACAAGCTGATGGGTCCAAATAAGGAAGCCTCAATCCTACTTGGGGGAAGAAGAAAGTAATCTCAAAGGGGAGGTAGGGAGGGTTTTGGGTAGGAAAAAGAAAGGGGAGAAAGAGCAGATCAGGACCTGGTATTGGGTGGCAGGGGAAGGACTGAAGCCCAAAAGCCAGCAGAAGAAATGGAAACTGGCAACCTCTGTATGTAGGACATAGGAGGACCCTCCACAATGCACCAGAGAAATTGGAGATAAGAAGACTTTCAGTATTCAAAGGGAGGGACCACAGATGAAATGCCCTACAATGGGGACAGGGGAATTGAAGTGCCCACCTCCAGCAGAAAGCGAGGGAACCAAGTGAGGGATGGGATTGCCGTACCACAAACTCTGAGCAATAATTGCTCCCGTCTGAAAGAACTGCAGAGACAGAAATGAAGAGAAGCCTGAGGAAAAGAAAGATCAGCAATAGGCCCAAAGTGGGATCCAACACAAGGGGAGGCCCGAAGGTCTGAACCCATTACTGAGGCTCGGTCAGGGGTGCTCACAAAAAGAGACCTATCATGACTGTCTGCCAAAAGACCCAACAAGCAGATGAGTCTGATGCAGATATTTGCACCCAAACAGGGGACAGCAGTTGCTGACCCCTGTGGTTGACTTAGGGAAAAGCTGGAAGAGGTTGAATAGGAGGATGACCCTGTATTAATACCAGAAATCTCAATTAACCTGGACCTCTAAGACCTCTCAGACACTAGACCACCAACCCGGAAGTCTATACCAACTGATATGAAGCTCCCAACACATATAAAGCAGAGGACAATAGTATCTGGTGTCACGCAGAGAAGATGAACCTAACCCTCAAGAGACTGGAGGTCTCAGTGAGTTTAAAGGTCCCTGACGGTTTGCGGGAGGGGAACAACCTTGTGGTGACAGGTCGTTGGAGAGGAGGTATGGGATGGGGAACAGCCAGAGGGTGTACCAGGATGGGAATAAAATCTGGAGTGAAAATAAAAGATGAAAGAAAGAAAGAAAGAAGAAAGAAAGAAAGAAAGAAAGAAAGAAAGAAAGAAAGAAAGAAAGAAAGACAGAGAGAGAGAGAGAGAGGCAGGCAGAGGGAGGGAGGGAGGAAGGGAGGGAGGGGGGGAAGGAGGGAGGGAGGGGGAGGGAGGGAGAGGGAGGGAGGAAGAAAGAAAGAAAGGAAGGAAGGAAGGAAGGAAGGAAGGAAGGAAGGAAGGAAAGAATAGAGAATCTCAGGCATAGTAAATACCGTAGAAGATATTGACACATTAGTCTAAATAAATAGAGTGTGAATGCTCCTAACCCAAAATAACCACAAAATTTAGGACACAATGAAAATAGCAAACCTGTAAACATAGTAGAATATGAAGAATCCCAGCTCAAGGACTATAAAACATCTTCAAAAAAAATCACAGAATGCTTCCCTAACCTTAATAGTTAGCCATAAATGTAGAAGAAGCCTAAAGAATAGCAAATAGATTGAACCAAAAAAGAAAATCCTCTTGTCATGTAACAGTCAAAATAATAAATGCACAGTACAAACAAATAATATTAAAAGCTGAAGGGAAAAGGCCAAGTAGCATATGAAGGCGGACCTTTCAGAATTATACCAGACTTCTCAAAAGAGACTCTAAAACCCAGAAGATCCTGAACAGATGTCACTCAGACCATAAGAAAATAAAACTGCAGTTCAGGATACTATACTCAACAAAACATTCAATCACCAGAGATAGACAAATCAAGATATTACATGAAAAACTAATTTACATGATATCTTTCTACTAATAAATCCCTCTATAGGATGCCAGAAGAAAATCTCCCATAGAAGGATGATATCTACATCCAAGAAAATACAAGAAATTAAACATTTCATTAAAAATACCCAAGAGTAGAATCAAACACACAAACACAAATTATCTCTTTCAGCAATAAAAATAACAGGAACGAACAATCATCTGTCTTTAATATCTCTCAACATCAATGTATTCAATTTCTCAATTTAAAAACAAACAAATAAAAACACAGGCTAACATTCTGGATGCATAAGCAGGATCCAAAATTTTTCTGCACACAAGAAATATGCCATTGTGGAAATCAGTCTGGTGGTACCTCAGAATACTAGACAGAGTGCTACCTGAGGACTGAGCTATGCCACTTCTAGGCATATAGCCAAAAGATGCTCCAACATGTAACAAGGACACATGTTCCACAATGTTCATAGCAGTCTAATTTATAATAGGCAGATGCTAGAAAGAACCCAGATGTCCTTCAACAGAGGAAAGGATACAAAAAATATCATACATTTACTCCATGGAGTACTACATAGTTATTATAAACATTACCTTCATAAAATTCTTAGACAAATGGATGGAATTAGAAAATATCATTTTGAGTGAGGAAACACAGTCACAAAGAACATACATGCTATATACTTGCTGATAAGTAGATATTAGCCTAAAAGCTTGAATTACCCAAGATACAATCCACAGACCACATGAAGACCAAGAAGAAGGAAGAGAAAGTGTGGATGCTTCAGTCCTTCTTAGAAGAGGGAAGAAAATACTCACAGGAGAAAATATACAGACAAAATATGTAGCAGAGACTGAAGAAAAGGGCATCATAAGACTGTAACACCAGGGGATCCTTCCCATATACAGAAAACAAACCCAGACACTATTGTGGATGCCAAGAAGTCCACTTGCTGACAGGAGCCTGATGATATAGCTATCTCATGAGAGTCTCTGCCAGTGCCTGACAAATACAGAGGAGAAAGCTCTTAGCCAAACATCAGATTGAGCATGTGGTCCCCATTGGAGGACTTAGAGAAAGGATTGAAGGAGCTGGTGGGGTTTGCAACCCCACAGGAAGAAGAACAGTATCAACCAACCAGATCACCCAGAGATCTCAGAAACTAAACCACTAACCAAAGAGTACACATGGAGGGACCCATGATTCCAACTGCATATGTATCAAAGGATGTTCTTGTTGGACCTCAATGGGAGGGGAAACCCTTGGTCTTAGGAGGGCTAGATGCCCCAGTTCAGGAAAATTCCAGGATGGGGAGGCAGGAGTGGTTTAGTGGGTAGGGTAGTACCCTCATAGAAGCAGAGGGAAGAAGGATGGGATAGGGGATTTCCAGAGGGGAAACCAGGAAAAAGGATAACTTCTTTGAAATGTAAATAAATAAAATATCCAGTTTCAAAAATAAGAAAGAAAGAAAGGAAGGAAAGAAGGAAGGAAGAAAGAAAGAAAGGAAGGAAGGAAGAAAGAAAGAAGGAAGGAAGGAAAGAAAGAAAGAAAGAAAGAAAGAAAGAAAGAAAGAAAGAAAGAAAGAAAGACACCTCAAAATCAAAGACAGCCACTACCTCAGTATAAAAGGCTAGAAAACTTTTCCAAGCAAATGGCCCCAAGAAACAAGCTGGACTGGTCATTTCAATAACTGCTAAAATGGCCTTTAAACTGAAAAGTTATCAAACAAGATAAGGAAGGTTATTTCACAGTCATCAAAGGAAAAATCTACCAAAAGAACATCTCAATTCTGAATACTTTGCCCCAAATGCAAGGGAACCCATATTTGTAAAGGAAACTTCACTAAAGCTAAAACACACAGTGAATTTTATATGTTAATAGTGGGAGATGTAAATAGCCCACTCTTACTATTGAAACAGAAACTAAACAGAGACACAGTGAAACAAATAGTGTTTATAAACCAAATGGATTTAACAGCAATCTACAAAACATTTTACCCCCAAACAAGAAAATATACCTTCTTCTCAGCACCACAAACAACATTCTTCAATACTAACCATATAATTCGGTGCAAAACAGAACTCAATAGATACAAGAAGATTGAAATAATCCCAAGGAATCCTATTAGATTACTACAAACTAAAGCTAGACTTAAATAACAATAAAAATAACAGAAAACCCACATACCCATGGCAACTGAACAACTTTCTATTCAATGTAATTTGGTCAGGAAAGAAAATAATTAAAGAATTCCTGGAAGTCAATGAATGATACACAGCATATCCAAATTTATGAAACACGATTAAAACAGTGCTAAGAGGAAAATTCATAGCACTAAATGACCTCATAAAGAAATTAGAGAAATCCTACACTAGCAACTTAACAGCACACCTCAAAGCCCTATTCCTCTAAATACACCACAGTCTGAAGGTGCCCCAGTAAGTCTGCTACAACCAGGGCCACAGGTAAGTACCCCTAACAAATAACTGCAATATCTGGGAACCCTGAGGAGCGCAGTGTACTCCAGACCCATCTCCATCCCAATCCCTGCCCCTATGTTAACCTCATTCACTTTCCATCTGTGCCTCCTGCCTAGGCAGACCATCAGTATGTCTGCCTCTCTGAAAATCCCACATTCTGAAGGCCCCCAGGAGGTCTGCTACAGCCTGGACCACAGACCCTACAGCCTGAAGGCATCCCAGAAGGTCTACTATAGCCAGGACCACAGGCCTCCCAGGAGATGTGCAGTAGCCAAAGGCCATGGGAGGCAGGCTTCAGACAGAGATACCCAGACTACTTAAAACCAGAGATAACCAGTATCAAGAGGCAAGCATCAGACCATAAACAATAGAAGCCAATATATTCTGTCACCTTCAGAACCCAGTTCTCTCACTATAGCAAGTCCTAAATACCGCAACACATGTGAAAATCAGGATGCTGGCCTAGTGTCTTATGTCCTGAAGATAATAGAATCCTTTAAGGAGAATATAAATAACTCTCTAAAAGAGATACTGGAAAACACCAGTAAACAAATAGAAGCCCTTAGAGAATAAACAAATAAATCCCTTAAAGAAATACAGGAAAAGACAATCAAACAGAATACCCAGGCTATGATCCACAGAACTCAGAAAAGTTAATAAATCATAGGACCCAAGTGAGAGCGCATCAATCCACTAGAGAGGGAGAAGAAACCAGAGGGCAGAGAAAGGAAGGGAACTGGATGGAAAAAGGTAGAGGAAGGAGCAAGAGAAAAGAGGGAACATGATCAGATATTGGGGGACCAGAGTCAAAGCCCCAAAGGCCAGCAGAATGAATGGAAATATACAACCTTGGAAGGTGGAAGATGATGAACCTCTAGAATGTACCAAAACCCAGGAGGTGAGAGAATCTCAAGACTGAAAAGTAGAGATAACAGTGGGAAGAGAGATCTTGTAGAATCCACCTCCAGTAGAAAGATAGGACATCAAGTGGAAGGATGTGGTTGCCATCCCACAGTCAAAAACTCTAATGTAGAACTTTCCCTGACTAAAAGAACTGCAGGGACAAAAATGTAGAAACGTCCGAGGAAAACAATGTTGAGTGACAGGCCTAAATTGTCATCCAGCTTAATGGGAAGCTCTAAGGCCTCACACTATTACTGATGCTATGGTGTCCTTACAGACAGAATCCTAACATGGCTGCCCTCCAAGAGGTGCAAAAAGCAGCTGACTGAGACGGAAACTAATATTTACACGCAACCAATGGATAGAAGCTGGGGACCCCTGTGGTTGAATTAAGGAAAGACTGGAAGAAGGGAAGGAGGAAGGCAACCCCATAGGAAGACCCACAGTCTCAACTAATGCAGAACCCTGTGATCACTCAGACATTGAACCACCAACTAGGCAGCATACACTGGCTGGTTCAAGGTCCCTGACACATACACAGCAGAGGACTGCCTCATCCAGTCTCAATGAGAGATGAACATAACATTTGAGAGAATTGAGACCCCAGGGAATGGAGAGGCCTGAGAGGATATGTGGGTGTTGCGGTGGTGTGGGGACATCCTCTTGGAGACATGGATGGAGGAATGGGGTGAGATACTGTCGGAGGGCACAACAGGAGGGGAATAATAATTGGACGGTAGAAAAAGAGATTAAGCATAAGAAAAAATAACAAAAATAAAACTTAAATTAAAAGAACTGCAGAGACAAAAGTGGCAAAGAGACTAAAGGAAAGCCTCTCCAGTGACTGACCCAACTTGTCATCCATCTCATGTGGCAAACACCAAGGTCTGTCCTTATTACTGATAATATGATATGCTTACAGAAAGAAGCCTATCATGGCTGTCTTCTGAGTGTCCCTACCAGCAGCTGATTGAGATAGATGCAAATACTTAGACCCATCTTTTGGACTGAAGTCAGGGACCTTGATGGAGAAATTAAGGGAAGGACTGATGGAGTTGAAGGGGATGTCAACCTGGTAGGAAGACCAACAATCTAAATTAATCCAGACCCCTGAGAGCCCCTAGAGCCTGAGCCACCTACCAGCGAGCACACATGTGCTAGTCTGAGGTCTTTGGCACATACATAACAGAGCACTGCCTGGCCGGCCTCAGTGCCTAATCTTGGAAAGACCCCAGGGAACAGGCATGCCCAGGTTAGGGAGGAGCACCCTCTTGGTGGCAATGGGAAGGAGAAATTGGATGAAGAACTGTGTGAGGAGGTACTGGGAAGGAGAAAAGTCTGGAATGTAAATAAATAAAAATATTTAAATGACCAAAAAGAAATCTACAAACATCCTTAAGAGTGTGGGAGTGTAGAGCTGACAGGTAGGATGGAAGAAACCTATAAGCCCAAGAGTTCTTTCTATAAGCAAGAGTCAGAAAACTGAAGCAGGGACATGGTGATTAGTTCAAGGACTATACAGAGCACATACTAAGATCAAGACTAGCCTGAAGTTTAGAGCTACAATCTGTCATAGAAAACCGAAATATATAATGAATCCTGAAATAAGTAGGATCGTATCAGGAATGCTCCATTACCTCTAGATGAATCTCACCTCTCCTCTAATTAGTGACTGTCATAGTTAATCTCCACTGTCAATTTGACAGAACATACAGTCTGGATTTCAATTATGGCAATTTCAGAGAGAATTAACTGAAGAGGGATGACCCTTTCTCAATGTGAATGACACCACCTATGTGATGGGTTTAAGACTGAATAGGAAAGAGAAAAGAAGCTGGCAAGATGAGCAAAAATTCACCTCTCTGTGCTTTCCAGAATTATCACGATGTGAGGAGATCTACCCATGTGCTCCTGTTGTCATGCTTTTCCTGGCCTGGATTTTATTACTACACACCAGGAGCAGAAGCTAAAAAAGAAAAAAAAGAAAAGCATTTCCTGTTTTATTTTCCTCCTTCTATATATTTGCTCTTCATACCATGTCTCAGATATGAGATGAGAAAAGTGCTACACAGTAAAGAATATGAATATTAGGAAAAAGAAAAGATTGAACTCATGGATAGATAGACATTGTACAAGTTTGTCTGTTGATTATTTGATTAGCTTATTGATAATTGTTTTCATAGCCTATGCTTGCCTAGAATTCATAGAATAGTTGATATGATGTCTACCTCTCCATGTACTACCTGCCTTAGCTTCTTGTTTGTTGCAAGTACAAACAAAAGCCTTCACATTAAGTTGCTGAAATTTGAATTTTACAACATAGTTACCTAGATACAATGAGTTTCCTTTTGCTTAATAATCAATAAATATCAACTCATATGGTTGGTGGTTATTATTTCATCATATCCACCCCTCCAAGTACTACCAATACATCCATTCACATCCAGTACTGTTTTCTCTATCTAATTTATATTAACCATATAGTTTTAGATATGTAACATTCCCACTGGACTATATTCATCCTATGAGAGGCCACTCCCTTTGAAAGAACTGATGATCTTGTTCCCGGAAACTATTACTGCTCTGTGAGATTCTGCGGCCACATCATTTCTCCATACATAAAAATCTGTACGTTGCTCAATTCGAATCTGAGAACAAGTTGTGTGGTACACTTGAGCTGCTTCTTCCTCAGCACAGTGATTTATCAAAGCAGAGTGGCTTCCTGTCAATGAAGAAGCACGAGAAAATGGAAAATATGTTAGACAAACAAGACCAAAATATTAAAATTGATAGTATCTGGTATAGTAAGAAGCATAATTATGTTTCTCACTAAATTGTACAACCATTAAAAATATATAATCTATTTCTCAATAGTACCTATATTATTGCACTTAATTTACTACTATTAAAAATTAGAAATTATGGAGTCTTTCTAATTTGATATTATTTTTAATTAAAAAGTAAAATAATTACTGCTAATACTAAACATTTACATATGCAAACACACCTAATTATATATTGAATAAATATTGTACAACTAGTACATGACATACTGTTATATCTGTCAAATTTATTAAATTCTTGTACAATCTTTATGATTTTTGGCTAGGAAGACAATAGTTATATAAAGAACCTAATATAATTATTTTTCTAAATGGTCATAATATCAAACCCTCAAACTTCCTTGTCAATTCTTACCATTATATTCAACACAGTGCCTATTTTGTTGGCTTTTTTTAATTACTGGATTTTTTACTTACATTTTAAGTGTTACTCCATTTCCTGGTTTTCAGTCCATTAGCCCTCTTTCCCATGCCCCTCCACTTCTTCTCAAAGGGTGTTTCCCACTCCCCAATCACTCCCTTCCCACCTCCCTACCCTGACATTCAACTACACTGGGAGTGGGTCCAGTCTTGGCAGGACTAAGGGCTTCTCCTCCATTGGTGTCCAACAAGGCCATTCTCTGCTATTTATGCAGCTGGAGCCATGAATCTGTCTAAGTGTAGTCTTTTGGGAGTGGTTTAGTCACTGGGAGCTCTGGTTGGTTGGCATTCTTGTTCTTATGGGGTTGCAAGCCCCTTCAGACTGATTTCCAGAGTGGTTATACCAGCCAGAAATTTCACCAACAGTGGAGGAGTGTTCTCTTTCTCCACATCCTTGCCATCATCTGCTGTCATCTGAGTTTTTTATCTTAGCCATTCTGACGGGTATAAGGTGGAATCTCAGGGATGTTTTGATTTGAATTTCTCTGATGACTAAGGATGTTGGACAGTTCTTTAGGTGCTTCTCAGCCATTCGATATTCCTCAGTTGAGAATTTTTTGTTTAGCTCTGTACCCCATTTTTAATAGGGTTATTTGATTCTCTGGAGTCTAACTTCTTGATGTTTTTGAACATATTAGATATGAGCACTCTATCTGATGTAGGATTGGTAAAGATCTTTTCCCAATATGTTGATTGCCATTTTGTCCAACTGCCAATGTTCTTTGCCTTACAGAAGCTTTGAAATTGTATAAATTTCAATTTTTCAATTGTCGATCTTAGAGTATAAGCCACTGGTGTTTTGTTCAGAAAATTTTCCCCGTGTGACCAAATGTTCAAAGCTCTTCCCCACTTTTGCTTCTATTAGTTTGAGTGTATCTGGTTTTATGTGGAGGTCCTTGATCCACTTGGACTTAAGCTTTGTACAGGGTGATAAGAATGAATCGATTCGTATTCTTCTACATGCTGACCTCCAATTGAACCAGCACCACTTGTGGGAAGAGCTCTCTTTTTTTTCATTGGAAGCTCTTGGCTTCTTTGTCAAAAAATCAAGTGACCGGAGGTATGTGGATTCCTTTGTGGGTCTTTAATTCTATTCCACTGATCTACCAGCCTGTCTCTGTACCAGTACCATACAGGTTTTATAACTATTATTCTGTAATACAACTTGAGGTCAGGGATGGTGATTCCCCCAGCTCTTTTATTGTTGAGGATATTTTTTGCTATCCTGAGTTTTTTGTTTTTCCAAATGAATTTGCAAATTACTCTTTCTATCTCTATGAAGAATTGAGGTGAAATTTTGATGGGGATTGCACAGAATCTGTAGATTGCTTTGGGCAAGATGACCATTTTTACAATATTAATCCTGCCAATCCATGAGCATAGGAGATCTTTCCATCTTCTGAGGTCTTCAATTTCTTTCTTCGGAGACTTGAAGTTCTTGTCATACAGATCTTTCATTTGCTTCGTTAGCATCACACCCAGTTATTTTATGTTAATTGGGACTGTTGTGAAGGGTGTCATTTCCCTAATTTCTTTCTCAGCCTGTTTATCCTTTGAGTAGTAGAAGGCTACTGATTTGCTTTAGTTAATTTTATACACATACACTTTGCTAAAATTGTTTATCAGACTTAGTAGTTCTTTAGTGGAACTTTTGGGGTCACTTAAGTATACTACCATATCATCTGCAAATAGTGATAATTTTACTTATGATCTTGGTGAGCCTCAAAATGAGACTTGTCTGACAGCTACATCAACTACAGATCCCAACACTCCTCTATTTAGAATGCAAACAAGTTCAATGTTGAATCCAGGGTAGACTGTCATTCTAGTCTGACTAGTATGTATGTGTGTTTATGTATATATGTATGTATGTATGTGTATGTATATGTGTATGTATGTATGTATGTATGTATGCATGTAGTATTCTGGGATTCTGGAAATTGAACCTTTGTCCCCTGGAATAGCAGCCATATCTTAATCATTGGGTCACGTATCTCTTCAGTCCCATTCTCTTTTGATATCTATGCTTCTTGTCTACTCAATACATAAACCAAACAAAATGTCAAAGTGTTCTTTCTGTCTGCCTGTCTGTCTATCAATCAATCTATCTATCTGCCTGTCTATCTATTTGTCCATCTACCTATCTATCTATCTATCTATCTATCTATCTATCTATCTATCTACTGACTCTCCTCAATTTATCGAGTACTGCAACTACTTGAAGATTATCCTATCTTAAGCCAGTTTCTACAGATAGATACACTCCCTATAGGAAGCATCTAGAATAGATTGGAATATCATTATGTTCTGTTTTCTAATGTTAAACTATTGGATTTTACACAATTACTTGCCTTCTATATGGAGTGTTTTTTATATAGAAGTGTTGCCAAATGTTTGACCACATTGTGAACCCTGAGATTGTGAACTGTCAGTGTTTAGTTTCTAATTGTGACTCAGCTGCCTTTGATTCTATAGGTTTTTATTTACTGTAAATAAGTACTTGTGGGATAGCTTACCCCTAACACTCACCTTTAATCCAGGAACTAAATGAAGTCAATCATAGGTCAAGAGTCTGAGCAAGCAACCAGCTCTTAGGGCACAAAGTAAACAGAAAGGAGGGTCTCTGAGTCAGAGGTGTTTTTAAGACAGCCTGGAGAAGGAGGGATTTGTTTCCTTCTCAGACATCTTTGGAGTGGGAAGGTCTGCTGGACGCTTTCTCTGACTCTCTTAGCTATCAGGATTTCACCACAGTGTTAGTTAACTGAGTCTACCAATTGGTAAAATTGAAAGACGGTAATTTTAGTTTTTTTTTTTTTTTTTTTTTAGGTACAAGCTATTTTACATCCACAGAGGTATGATACAGTACTGTCCTACATCTATAATACTAGAGGATACAATTTAAAAGGCATTATTTGAGACTTGATTCTACTTTTCCAGCAGAGGGCCCAAAGGATGGTGTGACACAGCTATGTAAAGAAACATACTCTAGACAGGATTTCCTTTCACTAGTGGCACAGTTCTAAGGATTCATTCTCTCCATGAATGTCAGCTAAAACCGTTATTAAAAAATGAAATATCCCTAGAACAAAACCGTATAACCACTGGATTCACATGAAGATGACCTAGTGGAGACAAGCTGGACCTCACCTTACCAACAAGCTATCAAATCTGTTATGTTTAAACAGTGAGACCTCCAAGGAAGGAGATGCCAAGTAGTGCTTCAAAGCTTCGGACCACAATCAAACACAGCATCCTTTTCAACAGAAGCAGAAGCTCATCTGAATATGCTCAAGGATGCTGACATCAACATTTAATCATCTCCTCACTCATCCAGGAAGAAGGGGAGATCAGTTACTACTGTACTTTATTGTGTTCAACCAAATCACCATGTTACAAAAATAGCAAGCTGCCATAATAAAAAATAAGGCTCCTCTATCCAGCACCAGATAGCATCATTTTACTTTCAAGCCTAGAAGTTGCACACTTGTATATGAACCAACCGAGGATGAGGATTGAGAGTTCATCTTGGTGGATTTTTCCTTTGATGAATATGAAGTGTCCTTCCTTATCTTTTTTGATGACTTTTAGTTGAAAATTGATTTTATTTGATATTAGAATGGCTACTCCAGCTTGCTTCTTCTGACCATTTGCTTGGAAAGTTGTTTTCCAGCCTTTCACTCTGAGGTAGTGTCTGTCTTTGTCTCTGAGGTGTGTTTCCTGTAGGCAGCAGAATGCAGGGTCCTCATTGCGTATCCAGTTTGTTAATCTATGTCTTTTTATTGGGGAGTTGAGGCCATTGATTTTGAGAGATATTAAGGAATAGTGATTATTGCTTCCTGTTATATTCATATTTGGATGTGAGGTTATGTTTGTGTGCTTTTCTTCTCTTTGTTTTGTTGCCAAGATGATTAGTTTCTTGCTTCTTCGAGGGTATAGCTTGCCTCCTTATGTTGGGCTTTACCCTTTATTATCCTTTGTAGTGCTGGATTTGTAGAAAGATATTGTGTAAATTTGGTTTTGTCATGGAATATCTTGGTTTCTCCATCTATGTTAATTGAGAGTTTTGCAGGATACAGTAACCTGGGCTGGCATTTGTGTTCTCTTAGGGTCTGTATGACATCTGTCCAGGATCTTCTGGCCTTCATAGTTTCTGGCGAAAAGTCTGGTGTGATTCTGATAGGTCTGCCTTTATATGTTACTTGACCTTTTTCCCTTACTGCTTTTAATATTCTTTCTTTATTTTGTGCGTTTGGTGTTTTGACAATTATGTGACGGGAGGTGTTTCTTTTCTGGTCCAATCTATTTGGAGTTCTGTAGGCTTCTTGTATGTCTATGGGTATCTCTTTTTTTAGGTTAGGGAAGTTTTCTTCTATGATTTTGTTGAAGATATTTACTGGTCCTTTGAGCTGGGAGTCTTCACTCTCTTTTATACCTATCATCCTTAGGTTTGATCTTCTCATTGAGTCCTGGATTTCCTGTATGTTTTGGACCAGTAGCTTTTTCCGCTTTACATTATCTTTGACAATTGAGTCAATGATTTCTATGGAATCTTCTGCTCCCGAGATTCTCTCTTCCATCTCTTGTATTCTGTTGGTGAAGCTTGTATCTACAGCTCCTTGTCTTTTCTTTTGTTTTTCTATGTCCAAGGTTGTTTCCATGTGTTCTTTCTTGATTGCTTCTATTTCCATTTTTAATTCCTTCAACTGTTTGATTGTGTTTTCCTGGAATTCTTTCAGGGATTTTTGCGATTCCTCTCTGTAGGCTTCTACTTGTTCTCTAAGGGAGTTCTTCCCATCTTTCTTGAAGTCCTCCAGCATCATGATCAAATATGATTTTGAAACTAGATCTTGCTTTTCTGGTGTGTTTGGATATTCCGTGTTTGCTTTGGTGGGAGAATTGGGCTCCGATGATGCCATGTAGTCTTGGTTTCTGTTGCTTGGGTTCCTGCGCTTGCCTCTCGCCATCAGATTTCTCTAGTGTTACTTTGATCTGCTATTTCTGACCGTGGCTAGACTGTCCTATAAGCCTATGTGTCAGGAGTGCTGTAGACCTGTTTTCCTGTTTTCTTTCAGCCAGTTATGGGGACAGAGTGTTCTGCTTTCGGGCCTGTAGTTTTTCCTCTCTACAGGTCTTCAGCTGTTCCTGTGGGCCTGTGTCTTGAGTTCACCAGGCAGGTTTCTTGCAGGGGAAAAGTTGGTCCTACCTGTGGTTCCAAGGCTCAAATTTGCTCGTGGGGTACTGCCTAAGTCCTCTCCGTGACGGCAGCAACCAGGAAGATCTGCGCCGCTCTTTCCGGGAGCCTTCGTGCACCAGGGTTCCAGATAACGTTTGGTGTTTTCCTCTGGCGTCTGGATGTGCACAGAGTGCAGTCTCTTCTGGTTTCCCAGGCGTGTCTGCCTCTCTGAAGGTTCAGCTCTCCCTCCCACGGGATTTGGGTGCAGAGAACTGTTTATCCGGTCTGTTTCCTTCAGGTTCTGGCGGTGTCTCAGGCGCAGGGGTCCTGCCGCTCCCGGGCCCTCCCCTACGGGAACCCAGAGGCCTTATACAGTTGCCACTTGGGCCAGGGATGTGGGCAAGGGTGGGCAGTGTTGGTGGTCTCCTCTGCTCTGCAGCCTCAGGAGTGCCCACCTGATCAGGCGGTCAATTTTAGTTTTTAAAACAACATAGAGTTTAGCCCCAAATTCTTATAATGTTTAAAGAGACAGTAGATAAAGGCACTTGGCAGCCAAGACTGACTACCTGCATTTTATTCACAGAGCCCCCAAGGTGGAAAAGGAGAATGATTTTCTAAATATTTTCTTTTACCTTTCACCTGCTGACTGTGGCACATGGACATGAATACACACACCACACACACACACACACACACACACACACACACACACACACACACACACACACACACATACACACTGCTGTTAATAAAACAAAATTCAGAAATATTCCTTTAGACAAAAGTTAGAAAATGTCACTCCTACCAGACACTCCTGGAGAGGAGATACCACTACCTTCCTTTAATTTTCACACTAGTCTGGGCTTCGTGGAAAAAGGTAGTGCTGTAGCTAGGCTGTTTCCTTATAGATTTATGTGGTAAATCCCTCAATTAAAGAGATTATCAAGTCAAAATGAGGACATAAGGGGGGACTTTAATTTGTTTGGAGTTCTTATATAAGAAAGAAAATTGAGACATACACACGCAAAGATTGATGTTTGGAATAGAGAGAAGATAGACCTGGAGCAGATGTTTTGTGCACTGGCTTTAGAAAGAAGAAACCCTGCTGATGCATTGATTTTGAGACTCTAAAATGTAGGACAATAAATTTCTGTTGTCTAGGCAACCCAGCTTATGATATATGTTGTGGAAATAATAGCAAATTAATGCAAGAAATAAAAATAAAATTTCTCCTATATATAAAGATATATCTTGCTCTCAAGCAAAAACATCTCTCATTTTCAGTATAATTATTAAAATAATAAATATTTTTTCTTACCAATATGGAAATGAAATATCAATCATTTTGGACAGTGATAAAGATGATTATAATTATATTTTAGCTGGGGTTAATATTGCTGTGATAACACACCGTGACAAAAAATATTATGAGAAAGGATTATTTGTTTTTTATTTTCATATTGCTGTTCATCATAAAAGAAATCAGAACAGAAACTCAAACAGTACAGCAACCTAGAGACCTGATATAGAGGCCTTGAATCAATGCTCTTTACTGGCTTACTCTATATGACTTGCTCCTCCTGCTTCAGTAAAGAACTCAGAAGTGTTACCACCCACCATAGCCTGAGCTTTCTCCAATCAATTACTAATTTTAAAAGAATCAACGTCAGGTTTGCCTGCAGGATGATCTTTTATTTTTTTAATTGTATGTTTTATGTATTTAAAATTCAAATGATATCCTGTTTCCAGGTTTCCCCACTTGAAGCCTATATCCAATTCACCCCTTCCACCACTTCTGTGAGGGTGCTTCATGACCCACACACATACTTCTACTTCCTTAACCTGGCATTCCCCTACACTGGGGAATCTAGCCCTCACAGGAACAAGGACCACTCTTCCCATTGATATTCAACAAGGTCATTCTTTACATATATGGCTGGAGCCACAGGTTACTCTATGTGTACTCTTTCATGGGTGGTTCAGTCCATGGCAGCTCTGGTGGGGTCTGGATGGTTGATATTGTTATTCTTCCTGTGGAGGTGTACAACCGATCAGCTCCTTCTGTCATTTCTCTAATTCCTACATTGGGGATCCCATGCTCAGTCCAATTATTGGTTACAAGCATTGGACTCTGCATTTGTCAGGCTCTAGAAGAACCTCTCAGGAGACAGTTATATATGGCACCTATCAGCAAGCAGTAGTGTCCAGTTTCTGTATATGGGATGGAACTCAATGGGGGCAGTCTCCGAATATCCTTTCCTTCAATCTCTGCTCCAAATTTTGCCTCCACATTTTCTCCTGTTAGTATTTTACTCCCCCATCCAAGAAGGACTGAAACATTCACACTTTGTCTTTCTTCTTACTGAGCTTCATGTGGTCTGTGAATGGTACCTTGGGTATTCTAAGTTTTTGAACTAATATCCATATATCAGTGAGTGCATACCATGTGTGTTCTTTGTGACTGAGTTACCACATTCAGGATGATATTTTCTAGTTCCATTCATTTGCCTAAGAATTTCATGTAGTCATTGTTTTTAATAGTTGAGTAGTACTCCATTGTGTAGATATACCATATTTTCTGTATATACTACTCTGTTGAAGGACATCTGGGTTCTTTCCAGCTTCTGCCTATGATAAATTCAGCTGCTATGAACATAATGGAACATGTGTCCTTGTTATGTCTTAGAGCACCTTTTTGGGATACACAGCCTGGAGTGATATAGCTGTTTTCCTCAGGTAGTAATATATACAGTTTTCCGAGGAACTAGCAGATTGATTCCCACAGTGGTTGTACCAGCTTGCAATCTAACCAGTAATGGAGGAGTATTCTCTCTCTCCACATCCTTGCCAGCATCTGCTGTCATCTGAGGTTTTGATCTTAGCCATTCTGACTGGTATGAAGTGGAAGCTCACGTTTCTTTCAATTTGCCTTTCCCTGATGACTAAGGATGTTGAACATTTCTTTAGGCACTTCTCAGCCATTCAATATTCCTCAGTTTAGAATTTTATCTTTAGGTCTGTACCCCATTTCTTAATAGTATTATTTGATTCTCTGGAGTCTAACTTTTTTTTGAGAAAGCAAATATTTTATTTATTTATTTATTTATTTATTTATTTATTTATTTACTTACTTACTTACTTACTTAATTGCTTACTGATTGGATATTTCTTTATTTATGTTTCAAATGATATTCCCTTTCCTGATTTCCTGTCCATGGGCCCCCTATCCCCACTCCCTCCCCTTATTCTTTACGGGTGTTATGAGTTACCCTTCCAATCCAACCCCACTCCCTCGCCTTCTTCTTTAAGGGTGTTATGAGTTACCCTCCCAATCCAAACCCATTCTAACCCCTCCCTAAAATTCCCTTACACTGGGGGTCCAACCTCGGCAGGACCAAGGGTTTCTCCATTCTTTGGTGCCCAACAAGGTCATCCTTTGCTACATATGCAGCTGGAGCTATGGGTCTGCCCATGTGTAGTCTTTGGGTAGTGGTTTAGTTCCTGGGAGTTCTGGTTTGTTAGCATTATTGTTCTTATGGGGTTGCAAGCCCCTTCAGATCTTTCAATCCCTTCTCTAATTACTCCAATGGGGATCCCAATCTCAGTTCAATGGTTTTCTGCTAGCATTCACCTCTGTATTTGACATGCTCTGAGTCTAACTTCTTGAGTAAGTATATATATGTATATATATACATATACGTATATATATATATATATATATATATATATATATATATATATATATGACATTAGCCTCTATTGGATGAAGTGTTAGAAAAGATATTTTCCAAGTCTGTTGAACAGTGTTCTTTGCCTTACAGAAGCTTTGAAATTTTATGGGTTACAATTTGTCATTTGTTGATCTTAGAGCATATGCTACGAAATAATCCTATTAAAAATGGGGTATGGGGCGAAACAAAGAATTCTCAACTGAGGAATACTAAATGGCTAAGACATATAAAGGAATGTTCAACATACTTAGTCATCTGGAGAATGCAAGTCAAAACAATCCTGAGATTCCACCTCACACCAGTCAGAATGGCAAATATAAAAAAACTCGGGTGAGAGTAGATGCTGGCAAGGATGAGGAGAAAAAGGAACATTCTTTAATTGTTGGTGGGATTGTAATCTGGTACAACCACCATGGAAATCAATCTGGCTGTTCTTCGGAGAATTGGACATATTGCTACCTGAGCACCCACTGTACCACTCCTGAGCATACAGCCAAAATATGCTGTAGCATATAACTCCACTATGTTCATAGCAGCCTTATTTATAATACCCAGAATCTGAAAATCACCCAGATGTCCTTCGACAGAGAAATGCATGCAGAAAATATGGTACATCTACATATGGAGTACTACTCAGCTATTAAAAAATGACTACAAGAAACTCTTAGGCAAATGGATGAAACTAGAAAATATCATCCTATGTGAGGCTAATTTGATATGTAAGTATGTAAAATATCTACGAACAATAAAATTATAAAAAAATAAGATGGCCATTTTTACATAGTATTCCTGACAATCTGTGAGAATGGGAGATATTTCTGTCTTCTGATATCTTCTTTGATTTCTTTCTTGTGTCATAAAGATCTTTAACTTTCTTCATTAGAGTCACACCAAGGTATTTTATATTATCATCGGCGGCTATGGTGAAGGGTGTCATTTCTCTAATTTCTTTCTCAATCTGTTTATCCTTTGAGTAGAGGGAGGTTACTGATTTGTGTCAGTTAATTTTATATCCAGCAAATTTTCTGCAGTTATTCATCATGTTTAGGTGTTATTTGGTGAAATATTTATGGTCATTTAAGTACTATCATATCATCTACAAATAGTGATATTTTGACATATTCCTTTCCAGTGACAAAGACAGAGAGTACCTCAGAGGAAAAGGTTGGAAAAACACTTTCCAAGTCAATGGTCCCAGGAAATAAGCTGGAGTCATTGTTCTAATGCTGAATAAAGTCAACTTTTAACCAAAAGTTATCAAAAAGAAAAAAAAAGGACACTTCATACCTATCTAAAAAATCTATCAAGATGAAATCTCAATTCTGAACATCTATGTTCCAATTGCAAGGGCAACTACATTCACAGAAGCAACTTTACTAAAGCTCAAAGCACACATTGCATCTCACACAATAAATCTGGGAGACTTCAACACCCACTCTCAACAACAGACATATCATGGAAATAGAAACAAAACAGACACACAGTGAAAGTAACAGAATTTATTATCCAAATGGTTTTAATAGATATCTATAAAACATTTTACCCTAAAACAAAAGAATATACCCTCTTCTTAGCATGTCATGGTATCTTCTCCAAAATTGACCATTTAATTGGTCACAAAACAGGCCTCGACTGATACAATAAGATTGAAATAATCCCATGCATCCTGTCAGATCACCGAGGACTAAGGATGGTCTTCAATAACAACAAAAAGGACAGAAAGGCCACAAACACATGGAAGTTGAACAATGCTCTATTCAATGATAACTTGGTCAAGGAAGAAATAAAAAAAGAAATTAAAGACTTTTTAGAATTTAATGAAAATCAAGACACAACATACCCAAACTTGTTGGACACATTGAAAGCAGTGCTAAGAGGAATACTCATAGCTCTGAGGGCCTCCAAAAAGAAACAGGAGAGAACATATACTAACAGCTTGATGGCACACCTGAATCCTCTAGAACAAAAAGAAGCAAATACACCCAAGAGGAGTAGAAGACAGAAAATAATCACACTCGGTGCTGAAATCAACGAAGTTGTAACAAAAAGGACTATACAAAGAATCAAAAAAAAAAAAAACCAGGAGATGATTCTTTGAGAAAATCAACAAGATAGATATAGCCATTAGCCAGACTAACCAGAGGGTGCAGAGAGTGTATCCAAATTAAAAAATAAATCAGAAATGAAAAGGGAAATATAACAACAGAAACCATGAAACTTCAAAAGAAAATCATCAGATCCTATTAAAAAGGCCTATATTCAAGAAAACTAGAAAATCTAGGTGACATCAACAATTCTAAACATATACTAGTTACCGAAGTTAAATCCGGATCAGATAAACCATCTAAACTTCCCATAACCCTTAATAAAATAGACGCAGTCACTAAAAGTCTTCTACTCTCCCTCCCCAAATGACCAAAAGCGTTTAGTATAGAATTATATTTCTATCAGACCATCAAAGAAGACCTAATAGCAATACTCCTCAAACTATCTCACAAAGTAAAAACAGAAGAGACACTACCCAATTTGTTCTACAAAGCCACAATTATGCTTATAACTAAACCACATAAAGACCCAACAAAGAAAGAGAACTTCAAACCCATTGCACTTTTGAATATCAATGCAAAAATATTCAATAAAATTCTCACAAACCAAATATAAGAACACATCAAAATGATCATCCATCATTATCAAGTAAGCTTTATCCCAGCAATATGGGGATTATTCAGTATACAGAAATCCATCAGTGTAATGCACTATATAATCAAACTAAAAAAAACCTTCATGTTCATTTCATTAGAAGCTGAGAAAGCATGTGACGACATTCTGCACCCTGATCTTATGGGGCATTTTTATGTCTAAGTTTCCTTTTCTCAGATGACTATAGATTCTGTCAAGTGGATAGAAAACTAACCAGAATGGTAGTCTATTTTGTGGTTGTGTTGTTGTATTCAGAATTGAAATCATGGTATTCTACTTTGTAAAATTATTTGAAGAGAGCTTTTATTTAATTTAGCAATTCTATTGAAAACATCTGACTTGTTTCAATAATTGTCCAAATATTCACAGCTTGGGACAATGGTGAATAAATCAATTCATATCTCAAGCCTGAAACAAAAGGTACTTTAGGAAAGCTGACAAGAAATTTCCTTTTGATTAGTGATTCTCCACCTATGGGTCATGACCCTTTTGGAGTCACAACATATATCCTATATATCAGATATTTACATAGTGTCTCATAAAAGTAGCAAATTTGCAGTTATGGGGTAGCAATAAATAATATTACAATGGAGTGCCACATCAGCTTGAAGAACTATATGAAAGAGTCAGAGCATTAGGAAATTTGAGAACCATTGCTCTTGAACATCTCAAGGAAATCAAAAAGAGCAAAGGAATGCACAACTTGGTAAGACTTTTTAAACCCACTATTACTGTACTTCACTTTCAATAACGCAGTTTCTTTAAACATACACTGTAATCCAAGAGGGCAGTTTTTTTTGTCTTGCCAAGAACACTGTGAAATGTGTGAGTACACAGTTGAGAATTTCACTTATCTATATCCACTGAGTTATTGTGGCTATTGGCTTAAATCCATTACAAAGCAAAACCACTACTGTCTTTAATGATAAATCACTGTATTATACCCATCAGAACATTTAATCTATATCTACAATCATTTGGGACTTGCTGATACCAAAAAATAATATCCCATATTTTTAAATGAAAGAAGAAAGAAAGAAAGATAGAAGAAAGAAAAACAACAACAAAAAAAAACCCCAAACCAACTTTGACAACTATTACTTAGTAAAAGAAGGACTGTCAGTCGCCTTGATGACAAAGCATCTATTTTGGATTGTAGAAATGAATCAGATGAATAGTATTGTAAAGTATTTTAATGGAGAAAAGAGTCAAAGATATTTGAGGAAAAACTGACAGATGCATGTGGGTGTTGAGGCTTTTCCAATAGGGCAATGTGTGGAAGGTGTTCAGTGGGAAGGATACTAAAAGTCTGAGGGCACCGTACCTTGACTAATGTTCTCAATTAACAAGTAGCAGTTTTACTAAATATTATAAAATCCCAGATTATTGTTCGAGCCATCAATACTCACTTCCATTGATGACACATCTAAACAATTAAATATAATGGTTTTTGACCATCTACATTTTATTGTGTTTCTTGTTGAAATGCATGTGCATTCTGGGTTACTTGTGTGGGAGTATATGTGAACATGGTACAAGAGAGTAGAGACACAAGAAAACAGTGTTCAGGATCATTACTCAGGGTCCATTCACCCTATATTATGAACTAACTAATGTCATTTTCCAAGAATTTGCCAGTGGTTAGGTGTAGAATCAGTGAGCTTCAGAGAACTTTTTGTCTGCCTCTCCAGCCCTGTAATTAGAAACATGACCACACCCAAGTTTGATTTTAATTGCTGAACCCTTTAGGTTGTATATTATAGTGTATGCCAGGATCTTTTCTTCTATCATTGGTAAGACAAAAGGTGATAGTATAGAAAGTAGGATTTATAGGAAGAATGATGAGGGACGGATAGGGTATGTTAAAGTACTATTGGAGTATTACTCCAGAAAATTGTGTACATTTCATTCTTTCCAGTTTTTAAGAGACACATTTTTTCTGTAAATATGTTCATTGTACTCTTCGCCCTATATCTCTAGTAATTCCCATTAGGACAAATTATCATTTGTACAGGGTTAGATTTAAGTAATCTGCTTTAAGTTAGGTCGTTTCTTAGAGGGGAGGAAACTTTGGAGAGGTGCTCTATTCCTGCAGTCTATTTTACACTCTCAGATTTAGGGATAAGACAGAAGCAAGTAAGAATAATGTTGAACCCTGGCTGGGGGGGCGGGGTATCAACTCAACTCCTCTGGCTCAGAAAGAACAAGCAAGGGTGAAATTATTCAACAGGAAATCTCAGAGGCCAAAATCATTATAGGTCTAGGTAAGATTGTATGGAGGCTAGAAGCTTCCAGGACCAGATCTAGGTTAGCAGACCAAGGCAATCAGCCTCCCAGACAATTACTGGCACAAGTCACTTAGGAAAGGCTTTGGCAAGCTAATACGCTCTCTGGAGGTGGCCCACTGTTTTACATGGCTGTAATGGGTGCTCTCTGAGTGACAACGACCCCAGAGACTTCATCCCAGAATTGTTTCTCCCTTTTTTTATCTTTATTAACTTGAGTATTTCTTATTTACATTTGATTATTATTCCCCTTCTCGGTTTCTGAGCCAACATCCCCCTAGCCCCTCCCCCTCCCTTCTATATGGGCTTCCCCTCCCCATCCTCCCCCCATTAACACTCTCCCCCCCAAAAATTACGTTCACTGGGGGTTCAGTCTTGGCAGGACCAAGGGCTTCACCTTCCACTGGTGCTCTTTTTTTTTTTTTTCCTTTTGGAGTTGGGGACCGAACCCGGGGCCTTGCGGTTGCTAGGCAAGCACTCTACCACTGAGCTAAATTGAGCTAAATCCCCAACCTCTTCCACTGGTCCTCTATTCATTGCTACCTATGTGGTTGGAGCCCAGGGTCAGTCCATGTATAGTCTTTGGGTAGTGGGTTAGTCCCTGGAAGCTCTGGTTGGTTGGCATTGCTGTTCATATGAGGTCTCCAGCCCCTTCAAGCTCTTCCAGACCTTTCTCTGAGTCCTTCAACGGGGGTCCTAATCTCAGTTCAGTGGTTTGCTGCTGGCATTCGCCTATGTATTTCCTGTATTCTGGGTGTGTCTCTCAGGAGAGATCTACATCCGGTGCCTGTCAGCCTGTACTTCTTTACTTCATCCATCTTATCTAATTCGATGGCTGTATATGTCTGGGCCACACGTGAGGCAGGCTCTGAATAGGTGTTCCTTCTGGCCCAGAATTGTTTCTTGCAGCTGATATGCCTATACTGCCACTATTAAAGAGCCTAATGATTCACAGGCATCAGCTCACCCTGTTATGCAAATTTTATGTCTGTCTGTCTGCATTTATGTACAATATTATATATCTGTCTGTTTATATGTATGTACATATATACATATGTAGGTGTAAGTGTATAAAATTAAAATAAAAGAAAAAGAGTAATATTGATTGTTACATGAGAGTCCTCAGTCAATGTCCTCTAGCCAATATTAATAAAACTACTGTTAGCAATAGAAACATTTTTCTAGGCAGATGTATTATCATCACAATTAGAAATATTTGCAGGTCAATATATTTAGAATTATAATTACTCCGAATATGATTTTGGAAAAGTTACTTCAGCCCTGAGAACCTTTAATAATTGGTTTATTTTGAAAAATAGTTTTCAGTAACTAAACACAATCACAAAAAATGCTATGGTAATTCGAACAAATATATTCTATCATCAGAAAAGCATGGAGAGAAGCAAAATGAAGATATACTATCATTTTTATAAAGTTCCACAATTATTAAATTTAAAAATACTTGGATAGATAATAAGTGTGTAGGAAGATAAATTTACATTTAAAATTGTGGTAAAGAATTTAATTAGTGGGACTAGTAAAAACATTGCATAACTGTGCAGTGTCTAGCCAGGATTAGTGTTCTCTGTGATTTTATTTAAAATTTAAGAAAACTATAAAGTCTTAAAGTGAAAATGGTCTTACCAAGTGTGAGAGAGCTTAAAAAAGCTAATGGTTTCACAATAAATTTCAAGTGAGATTAAATTATCATATTAGAGGCCAAGCAGTCCTGGGCTTTATGAAATTTATCAGTACAAATTATGAGATTTACTGTAAGTTCTAGGTCAAAGAATGAGAATGGCTTAACTTGGTAATGATGCCATTAATATGGTTAGTATATTTAGTCATTGTATGATAATGTGTACTTCAAAACACATGTTTATGTTGTATAGTACTTATATATGTTTGTATATACATATTATATATAAAATATATATAATACTATCCATGACTATAAAAGTAAAAATATGCCAGCTGAATAGTGCATGCTTGTAATCACAGCACTCATAAGTTTATAGAGAAGTATTGTGGTAAGTTCAAGGTTAGCTTAGTCTATCCAGATAGTTCCACACAATATGGACTACAGAGTAAGACTATTACATTTCAAAAATAAAAAAAAAATAAAATAAAAAGTTATAGTATTTGAAACAAGGAAGAAAACACAGTTCCTAACTGATCTAGTATCAGTGAGAGACACTGATTCCTTGGTTTTATGAAGTCAACAGTGAAACTGCTGGCTATGGTGTGGAATATATTTAGGAAAAAATCAGTAAGAATTTTCTGATAAACTAAATGTGGGCTGTGATAAAATGTTAATTAAGTCTAATTTTTAGGATGAATTTAGACAAAAATTAACATATTTTTGAGTCATCAGCCAAAATAGTAAATACTAAAAAAGAGCAAAGTTTCTATAGACAAGAGTTTACTTATAATCATTTTTATATTTACCAAATTTATCATCAAAAACTCATTATACATTCAACTGAATATTGAATGTATGATTGTAGGGTCATGAGAAAGGATACAGATATGAAATTAATAAATGTGAAAAACAATAATAATTAGTTTATTGAAACTGGGCAATATACCCATGGAAACAATTAAAATAGACAAAGAAGATATTTGAAAATCAGAATTCAGACAGAACAGGAAAACCCTCAAAATTAAGCAAGTTACAAGACCATAAATACATTAAGTCTAGAAAAATATTTGGTTAGTCTAGAGAGGCAAGATACAAATGATTGGAAGTATTACTGAGAATTAGACAAGATAGAGGCTGTGTCTTAAATATGTATTTACAGAGCTTTTTAGTGATATCAATTAATTGGGGTTAATAATAAAAATAAAAAATCTCATGTTCAAATTACAAGAATCGAAGTATAGGAAGTGGTTACACTGTTTAGTGAATGCTGTATTACATGTTACCACTGACAACAGAAGCATAAAGTATTTGTTCTGTGATGGAGTCTGGGTGCCATAAATTCAATCAAGGTCCATGAGAACAAGACATGCTTGGGCCTCTTTGTAGCTGTCATAGAGTACACTTGACCCATAATCTTCTGAAGACTGACAGAGCTGAGTGATTCTTCACTCCACAAAACCATGTCTCAATAATGGCTTTGCCAAGGTAGATTGCCTGTGGGACCACTGCTGGTCCATGTAAGGCTCTTTGAAAGACTATTTATGTAGCCCATGCCAAGACAGCTGTCTGTCCACTGATCTGGTGATTCAAGACACAACTTTTGATAAATTATACAACATGACTTCCTTTTGCCATCCTTTTTGGCCCAAAAGATCAGCCCTAATTCACAATGCATTATATGCTGGTACTAATTTTCATTAGTAGAGAATCAGAAGATATTATTGCTTGCTGATTATAACAAGAAATATTATTATTAATAAATGTATTCCTTGGGCGATGTAGTGAGTCTCAGGTAAATGATATTGACTCTAGTTGGCCAAATATAAGATTAAAAACATAATTTATATGGAGCCATATGTAGATAAGACATCAGATAAATTTACAGCTAATGAATCACCAATTTCATCCCTGTTATTGAATAGTTAACTGTGAGTGTGGACTTTCACATAAAAATCCTTCTCTTTGGGAGCCCACTAGAATAATTCAGAGCATTTAACAAAGTTTTATGCTTATGATTTCAGTATACACTTCAAATAGATGTCAATAAGTATTGATAGAAAAATAAATTCCTGGGTAGAATATAAGATTGGAAAAGGACTTTCATTATGAATTTCCTGTATCCTACATGGTTCTAAACTTCTAGACCTTAACATGTAGTGAAAAACAAACTAACACTGTCAATTTAGAAGGTAAAGTAACTTCAATGTACAGACTGTTAATGCTTGCACAGATATGATGATTCAATTTCAATTTAATTCAGTTTCTATCTCATCACAGAACCTGAAGTTAGTTTCATAAAACTCAGACCTCTATTCTTTTGTCATCTAGGAGATATTTCTGAGGGGCCCATACTTTACATATTCTCTATTGAAGAGTCCATCTTGAATAACCAAAATAATCCTTCTACTGAGGAAAATACAAGTTTCTAACACATTCCATTCCTGGAATGAGGTCAAAACAATCTAAGGATACTTTTCACAAAATTCAGCCAGGTATTGTTAAGGGTATTATTATTAATTATTATTGTTAATTATTATATTTATTTTCTCTTAAGTAGAGTTCTTGAATGGATTTATTAAAGAAAAATGGCATACCATTCCCAATGCAATGTATTAGGACTTAAAGAGGAATGGAAACAAAACTTCAATTCTTTCTAGTCGCATTACTAATACCTACATTTAAATATATCTAGTGCCATTTTATGTGTAATAATAGTTAAACACTTACTCTATAGATTTCTATAATTTGGAAATCAGAATAATTAATATATAGTGTGGTTTCTTTCCAGCTTCATGATGACTTCAATGATGATTGACTGAGTTTCATGAGAGTAAACACAAGAATTAGTCCCAAGGTATTTGTGGAGAAGAGAACCAGAATTTATAAAGCTTTCATTAGTCGATATATTTTCTACTTTCAGATTCCTGTCAGACTCAATCCCTTGTGATAGTGTCTCACTCATGTCTTTGCTGTGAAATAGTACTCCATTGCAATATATTTATCTATATTATAATACCATTATTCTAATCAGGATATTATTTTTAACAAACTTTTACTTAGTTTTAACTCTAAAATTTTTTGTTGGCATGCTAAAATATGCTTACTTTAT
Source organism: Rattus norvegicus (assembly GCF_021556685.1). Taxonomy (NCBI): domain Eukaryota; kingdom Metazoa; phylum Chordata; class Mammalia; order Rodentia; family Muridae; genus Rattus; species Rattus norvegicus. The sequence goes on from NC_141536.1 coordinate 85,763,493, forward strand.
GGTGATGCTTGCATTCACCTTTCCTCTCTATTACACCTAGTATCCTTCCTATAATGAGATATCCAAATTTAGAAGGAGGAAAATATACATGTGAGGTTTACATATCTTGATCACAGAAATACATTTGAAGAAATTTTTGGTTATGTTCTTATGTAATAGATAACTTTATTTTCTTCAGTGTTTTAATAGTCATAGTTCAATAACTATGACTATTTTAAAAACTCATTCTACTATGTCTGTGATTGCACCTTTCTCCATATGAGCTTGTAAGCCTTTTTAGCAAATGATAAAATTCTGTGACATATTTTCAAAACTAACCTACTCATTTATGGTCAATAAAATTTGTGTTTTGCCAGTAATATTGTTATATCATGTTTCTGTTTAATATGTAAAATATACATTTCATTTTATGAGTAACGTGAACTTTAATGCACAAAAATAAAATACTACAAAGGCATGCATTTTCATGTTTTATGAGAATTTGTAGCTTCTACTTTGCCTAAATTCAAAATCTTCACATGGTTTTGTTTGGATTTCTGATTACAAAATGAGGACATCATCATAATACCGGAATTAAAATTTATACGCAATAATTTTAGAATAGTCTTTAGCACTTTGAAACATACAAAGGGGGCATAAAGCAGTAAATGATGCCTTCTTAGTAGCAGCTATGTGTGAGGAGAGTTGTTTTATTCATATTTTGTATCTGTGCATCAGTTATAACTCTTAAACAGACAAGAGATTTGACTGTAGAGTTTACTATTCTTCCATCTACAACATTTACACTCTAAATACTTATTTTTGTAATTTCTTTTGTGGTTCAAACAGCAATATATTCATAACTATTGAAATTTTTTTTTACTTCCCACCCCCTCTCCTTTATCAAGAAATATTGTTTATCCCACACAGACTTGTATAAAAGGATATATCTGTACTAAATTCATAGTTTCCACACTTCAAGCATTTTATTCCGATTTGCTTTATCCCGTGCTGACTGATCTAACTGCAACAGCATTGTGACAAAAAATAAGGAACTGAAATGGAAAAAGATATCTGGGCTCAGAGAAGCCACGCCAGACAATCCAGATGATTTCCTCTGTGAACTTGGGTGAAACTTTTGGCATAACTTTAGGCCAATTCTTACTATTAAAATGAGGCAAAAAGTCAAATTCTCAGGAATTCTATTTATGAATAATAAATCATATTTAAATATAATAAATAATTGTGATCATTTTAAAATAGCCATGAATATTTTGAAAAATCTGAAGAAAGTACAAAGCAGAAAAGATGTCTTATTAATTATGACTACATGGGAAGAGAGTAAAGCATCTACCTTCCCTTTTATTAAATATTTTTTCTGTTTTTAGTAGTCTAGGTATTTAAGTTTTAATATGAATTCAATTTCTTCAATTATTTAAAATATAGTACAACGGGTAGATAGGGGCACTGGAGCAGCAGGTCCCCTGATCCCGAGACACCCCCAGAACCTGAAGGGACCGGATCAAGAGTTCTCTGCACCCAAATCCCGTGGGAGGGAGAGCTAAACCTTCAGAGAGGCAGACACGCCTGGGAAGCCAGAAGAGACTGAACTCTGCCCACATTTCTGACTCCAGAGGAAAACACCAAAGGCCTTCGGGACCCTGGTGCACAGGGGCTCCCGGAAAGGGCAGCGCAGGTCCTCCTGTTTGCTGCCCTCCCGGAGAGCTCATAAGCAACACCCCACAAGCAAACTTGAGCCTCGGGACCACAGGTAAGACCATCTTTTCTGCTCCAAGTGACGTGCCTGGTGAACTCAGGACACAGGCCCACAGGGACAGCTGAAGACCTGTAGACAGGAAAGATTACACGCCCGAAAGCAGAACACTCTGTTCCCATAACTGGCTGAAAGAAAACAGGAAAACAGGTCTACAGCACTCCTGACATACAGGCTTATAGGACAGTCTAGCCACTGTCAGAAATAGAAGAACAAAGTAACACCAGAGATAATCTGATGGCGAGAGGCAAGCTCATGGCCCATGCATATACAGCCACCCAATTAGACAATACAGCAAATACATAGGCGAATGGCAGCAGCAAACCACTGAACTGAGAATGGGACCCCTGTAGAAGGAATCAGAGAAAGAACTGGAAGAGCTTGAAGGGGCTCGAGACCCCATATGTACAACAATGCCAAGCAACCAGAGCTTCCAGGGACTAAGCCACTACCCAAAGAATATACATGGACTGACCCTGGGCTCCAACCTCATAGGAAGCAATGAACAGCCTAGTAAGAGCACCAGTGGAAGGGGAAGCCCTTGGTCCTGCTATGACTGAACCCCCAGTGAACGTGATTGTTGCGGGGAGAGCGATAATGGGGGGAGGATGGGGAAGGGAACACCCATATAGAAGGGAAGGGGAGGAGAGGGGTTAGGGGGATGTTGGCCCAGAAACCAGAAAGGGAATAACATTCGAAATGTAAATAAGAAATACACAAGTTAATAAAGAAAAAATGGGAAAAAATAGAAATTCACATAGAATAAATATCAAAAGTTTTAAGTCATCCCTACTTCCCATTAGAACATTATCAATAAAATAAAATAATAAAAGTTAAAAAAATATAGTACAACAATGTCAAACAACCAGAGCTTCCAAGAACTAAACCACTACCCATAGACTATACATGGACTGACCCAAGGCTCCAACTGCATATGTAGCAGAGAATAGCCTTGTTGAGGCACCAAGGTAAGGGGAAGCCCTGGGTCCTGCCAAGGTTGGACCCCCCCCCAGTACAGGGGAATATGGGGAGGCAGTAGGGGGATTGAGGGGGGACTACCTCTATGGGGTAGGTGGAGGGGATGGGGGCATATGGACAGGAAACCAGGAAAGCAAATAACATTTGAAATGTAAGTAAAGAAATATATAATAAAAAATTAAAAAACTACTGTGATTATATCTAGTGTTTTTAAGATGGTTTATTGCATTTTCTATTTCCTTACCACTTAACAAAAACATATAATATTGTTTCCATATATTTGTGGATAAGCATATCATATATTTGACATTAAAACTGCTTGTTATTCAATGTCAAAAAAGATAGTACAGCAAAACTATTCAATAAGCATGCTACTTTGAGCTGATTTATTGGTCTTAACTTTCAAGTAGATAAAGGTTCAATGTAAGGGCTTCTACAAAGAACCAGTCTTTCCCTTCTCTCCTACCATTAACTCATCTTCAAACCTCAGGCATTAGACCCAAGTGCAATTATCTGTCACATAAAGGCTATTCATATTACTCCTAGATGCAAGGTTAATAGTTGGCCCTATGATGATCTACTGTTACAATGATCATTATAGTCTTGTCTTCGTTTTTATGCATTAGAACTGTTCTTTATTATGGAGATTTCAGTTGGATTCCTGAACATGATTCACCTGAGGTGTCTGTTCTGTAAAGTTTTTTCTTTCTAGAGGAGTGGAAAATGACTCTAGTTATATAGATTTACTTTGTAGGAGGAGTGAAGGATGAAAGACCCATGGGTGTTTGTGTGTGTAGAAATGTCCAACCCTAAGTGTTCTGTGTAATTAGAATAAACTTCGTTATTACTAAATTATATTTTGAGAAAGAATAATTCTTTAAAGCTAAGAACAAATGAGGCTTCACTTTACTAATGTTTAAAACTTGAATACGACTGAACAAAATGAAGACATAATCCTTTCTATAAGTGTAGAACAAAACATTGCTGAGGAGTTCTTATTTTAAGATACAATACATAAAACATTTTCACTGTTTTTTATATACGTATAAGCTATTTCTAACACTAATTGCATACTTGTCCTGGCATTAAATATAAATGACGAAGTAGATTCTTGATGCTTGTTAGCTTTCTGATAAGTCTCAAACTTTTACAGTAGTAAAGATTTCACTGAGATGAAAATCTCAGTGACAAATTTAATTTGAATTATGCAGACATTTATTAACAGTGAAAGAAAAAAACTATGCTACATGACTTTCCTATTATACATAACACAAGATTTCAAGCTATATAAATTCTGTTTTATATTTTGTTAAGTATATGACATCTAGCCTTTTTACTTAATTTTCTTAACACTAATTGCAGTTTTAAGAATTCTATTACAGAAAAAATTAACACAATTACTCTCTAACTCACTCAATTTCTCTTTCCTCTGTCTCTCTGTCTCTGTCTTTCTGTCTTTCTGTCTCTGTCTCTGTCTCTCTCTCTCTCACACACACACACACATACACACACACTTACACACAAACACACACACACAAATACATAAACACACTCAGACAATTCTGACATTTTGCGTATTACTTAAAGGCTTATGTGTTCTAAATATCTACAGTTACTGTATTTTCTAATTAGGTGAACTCTGAAACACTTAAGTCATTTATTCAAAGATATTTTTGTCTTAGGGTTTCATTGCTATGAAGAGACACCATGGCCACACAAACTCTTATAAAGGAAAACATTTAATCGGAGTTTGTTGCTGAATGTATGATGACTGTGATTGTGTTATTTACTGAAAAACCTAGTTGTGATGTGGCTAAGACATTAGCACACACATTTAATCTTTCTGGCTGGAATACAAATGTGCTCTTAGTACACAACTTTAATCTATTTTTAAATTTTCTTGAATATACTTTTATTTACCTTTCAAATGTTATTCCCTTTCCCGGGGTTTCCTGTCCATAAGCCCCCATCTCCTCCCACTCCCCTTCTTCTGTAAGGGTGTTCACCTCCCCATCCACCTCCCCCGCCCCCACATTCCTCTACACTGGGGTCCAACAATGAAGGTAAATACAGTTTGTAGAAGAATGCACCTATGTTTAAAAGTGATGTATTATTGAATGCCAAACAAAGAGATAAATAAGAGAATAATTTGACATTCTCACTTCTCATGAGAAAAGAGAGGAAGGGAAGCTACTTAAGAAAGAGCATTGCAAAGAGATAAGATGATTTTTTTGGGCAGTTGTGTAGAGACAGTATGCAAAGAAAGAACAAGTTAGAAACAGGTGAAGTCAGAACAAGCCAGAGAATGAAAAGTAGCCAGAAGATTACAATATACTGCTAAATATAGTATGAGGACAAGCAGAGCAATTGAGGATAAGCCTAGAGAAGCCAGATTGAATCAGTTAGCGTGGAGAGGAGTTTTGAGCCTGAACATCTGCGTTGATCAGCCAGACAGTGTTCAGAAAGAGCTAGAAAGGGTGAGTTTATTCAGCAGTTAAGTCTCAGACGCTAAGCATATTTTAGCCTATGATAAGATTTTACAAAGGCTAGAAGCTTCCAGGTCTAGGCATGGGTTAGGAGACAGGGGGTGTAAACATCAGGAACAATAATTACTTCATGCAAATAAAAAAAGGTTACATCTACAGAGTCTGGCCTAGTTTCATAGTTCTAATCTTTTTACCATATGGCAGGAAGCATGGAGGCATGCAGGCAGACATGGTACTGGAGAAGCTTCTGAAGATCTACATCTAGAGTGACAGGCCACAAGAAGAGAAAATGAACTACTAGCACTTGTTTGAGCTTCTGAAAGCAAAATTACACCCTACTGTAACACAATCCCTGTGTTACTCCAACTCCAACAAAGCCTCAACTCCTAATAGTGTCACTCCCTATGGACCTATAGGGGTCATCTTTAGTCAAACCACCACACTTAGGAATGTCATTGCTCCAGTTATCAATTAGATTGACAATGATATGGACATTTCAACATTATTTTTCCATGACAAAATTTAAAACTCTAGAAAATAATTAATACTACTTTGACATTCTTAATTTTCCCCTAAATATTACCTCATTCTTCATTCTCTCCTATTCTTTACTTCCAATCCTATAAAACTTCAGTATTTTCTTCTGTCATTCCTGAGGCTTTTATTTTGTAAAATCCATAAGTATTTGCTGACAACAAATACAACTATAAAGCAAAGACTTATTAAAATTATAATTTGAACATTATCTTGGAATAACTTACATAATGTAAATCAGTGAAATACTAAATAGTACATATTTTATTTTTAAGATAATTATTTTCAAATGCATGTTGATGGTGCATTAAGAAAAACTAACTTATAAATCTTACTACGTGGATATTGTGAAAAAAATTGCAGAAGCATGAGTTATATGGATTATACAAAGTAAAGTTTGGAAAGTAAGCAGAATGAGCCTCCATGCTTAATTTGTTGCAATCTAGATCAGTAATTATAAAATGTATCATAGAAAAATAGTATGCTGGAAAAAGTGATAAAAAGCAGGTTCCGTACTCATGCCTTCATTATTAATTCCAAAAGGCATTGGTAAAAGCCGATAATTTGCATTCATAACAAGTCCCAGACAATGCTGGTTCTCATGATCTGGGAAACCACTTAAAACTTACTGACCTGGGGTTGGGGATTTGGCTCAGTGGTAGAGCGCTTACCTAGGAAGTGCAAGGTCCTGGGTTCAGTCCCCAGCCCCTGGGGGGGGGGGGGGGCGACAACTTACTGACCTGCAGATTCAAGTACAATTTCATTCCTCTGATTCACTCTGAGATTTAATTTCTTCAAAACTTGTTTGTTAAGAGCATCATAGGCAAAAAAAAAAAAAAGAAAGAAAATAAAAGGAAGAAAGAACAAAGAAAGAAAGGAAGGAAGGAAGAAAGAAACAAAAAAAGAAACAAAGAAAGAAACAAAGGAAGAAGGAAGAAAAAGAGCATCATAGGCTTCATAAGTTCCCATTCATAGTTAATTTCCATTCAGTAAATATAAGATTATGTGTCATGTTCATTCTAATTGAACTTCGTAAATCTAAATAAACCTTAAAATCATGTTCTTTAGTTGATTTTTAGTTTATTTGACTCATTTTGTGACATTCAATGTCTCAATTATCTATATGGACTACTTTCTCAACAGAGTTCTAGCATCATCCTGCCATCTTTAAAAAATGCCTTCTAAATTAATTTTTAGGCAAATGGCTCAAAGGATTGAACTCTTTTTCATTTCTTTCACAAAAATTACATCTCTACAACTATAATATTAATGTCATTGAAGGAAAAATTCATGCCAAATGTAGATGTTGAAGGAAAGTAATTATAGCAATAATTTCAAATAGACATTGAAGTTTCCAATATTCTGGTTCATATTTGCTTTAGATGTACTCCTACAATGCAGACTGAAAGGGAGACTCTTGGATGAACATTTTAATTTCTTAAATTTCACAAGCTAGAATAAATACTAAAATTTTTAGGAAAATCAAGGGATATACACATGATAATTTTGTATATTCAGATCTATATTTAAAAAAGCCAACAAGTAATATATTTGTATTACAAGTAGTACAATGTATTATTTCTAAAAAAATTTTTTGGTCCTTTTTTTCGGAGCTGGGGACCGAACCCAGGGCCTTGTGCTTACTAGGCAAGCGCTAAATCCCCAACCCCTAAAAATTTTATTATAAAAAATCTTCAGTTCCTCAAGCTTCAATTTTATATCTTTCTTTTCTCCTTTTCCATTTCCAGTTTTCTTTTTTCTAATTGGTTACTTCGTTTAATTACATTTCAAGTGTTATACCACTTCCCAGTTTCCCCTCCAACTCCCCTCCCCTAACTCTGCAAGGGTGCTCACCCACCCACTCACCCACCCATTTCCACCCCACTGCTCTAGAATTCCCCTACCTAGGTCATCAAGCCTTCACAGGACCAAGGGCTTCCCCACTGATGCTGGCAAGGCTATCCTCTGCTACATATGCAGCCAGAGCCATGAGTCCCTCCATGTACATATTTTTAGTTGGTGGTTTAGTCCCCAGGACCTCTGGGGGCGTTGATTAGTTGACATTGTTGCTCTTCCTATGGGGTTACAAACCTGTCCAGTTCCTTCAGTCTTTCCACTAACTCCTCTATTGGGGTCCCCAATTTCACTCTGATGATTGGCTGCATGCATCTGCATCTGTATTGGTACACCTTAGTTTTCTAAACTTTAAAATATTTTCATATCTTAAAACCAAATTCACTCTTTTGTTGGAGATGTAAAATGCTTTAATGTAAAATTATTTTTGTAAGTTTTTAGGACAATCTTTTTATAGTACAAAACAAATCTCATTTATTAATTCACTTACTGCTAAATATATTCTGTCATTCACTTCTCTAAACCAGTGGCTGAACATATAAGAATATATACAACCTTTGGAGATGACCTGAGTTCAAAGCCAAGCACCCATGTTTGACTGTAATAATCAGGAATATGTCTAGCTTTAGAGAATCTGACACCTTCTTCTGACTTCTGAGTAACCTGTACAAACTACATAAACATATAGGTATATACACATATCTAAATACAATAGATATTTTAAGCATGAAGTTTGATTTTTAGCAGCTTACAGAGAATTTTGTTTAATTTTAAGAATTTTTTATTAATTTTTATCAGTTTAATGGTGAATGACTAGTATAACTGACTAATGACTTCACTTAAAAGAATTTTCAAATATAAACTTTCATAAATTCCAAGAGGAATAATATATACTTTTGCGTATATGAAGAATCTATCTTTAAGTAACAAAAGAAGGAGGCTTAGGAGAAACTACAAAATCTACATAGAGGAAAGATAATAGTGAGTGCGCAGAATATAATACATTAATTACAAACTCCAAGGTATCAGTATAACTTAATCGGTGTGGCATTAAGGAAATGAACTGCTTCCACTTTTGATCATTTAATGAAGAGTGAGTCCAGATTTGAATTTTCTTTTTCATGCTCCTGGTATCTTCAGTCTTCCTTCTCTCTGTTTGATGAGCCTGAATCTGTACCAGTCTGAAGACTGTTTTGTGATCTGTTTGTCCTTGCATCTGTCCCTGTGTCTGCATGTTTATCTGTTCCGTCTGTCCCTGTGCAATGTTCTTATGTGCTATATGTGAAGGTGAGTGCTGTCATTCCCTAATGAAGTCTGTATTGAACAGTACATAAAGCTTCATATGGGAATGAAGAGGATAATTTACAAAAAATTTTAGAGTTTTACAAAGGATTATGTTTTTGACTCTAATTGATCCCAAAGTGACCCAGATACAAAATATTTTTTATCATCCACAATTGATAAGTGGTTCTTTTCGAGGTGTATGGTAGATTTTAGACAGTTACTTTCAACTTTGATATTTGCTGCTTTCAGCAAGTGATATACATGCCTTACCTGAGTCAGAAGCATAGACAAGTACATAATTTAAGATTACAGCTATCTATACTTTATATTTTAAACAGTGATTACATGGGAAACTCAAGGCAAAGAAAGTTGGTGCTTGGATAGTTCTCTTAAAAGCTAGTTAAACAAAAATTTGGGTACACGAATACTGTATTGTAGAGTTGTGTGTTGTAACTTGACACAAGCTAGAATCATCAGAGGAGGAGTCTCAGTTGAAAAGTGCCTCCATGAGATCCAGATATAAGTCTTTTTATCAATTAGTGATGAATCAGGGAGGGCCCAGACATTTGGGATGGTGCTGTGCCTCGCTGATGATCCTAGGTCCTATAAAACATGTCCACTTTCTATAGTCAGGTGGGTTCTCCAGTAAAGAGAGTGGGACACCAATCCACTCACAAACCTTTGACTCAGAATTCTTCCTGCATACAATATGCACAGGGATAAAGATCGAACAGAGACCGAGAGAATGTCCTACTGAAGACTGGTCCAACTTGAGACTCCTCCCATAGAGACAGCCAACTTCTGACACTACTAATGATACTGTGCTATGATTGCAGACTGAAGTCTAGTATAACTTTCTACTGAAAAGCTTCATCCAGGAGCTGATGAAAACAATTGCAGAGCCACAGCCAAAAACCAGGCAGAGTTTTAGAGTCTTGTGAAGCGGGTAGAAAGGACAGTACTTAGGAACAGAGAGATCAATAGCATCACAAGAATACCTACAGAGTCAACTAAGCTTGGCTTACAGAGGCTCACAGGGACTGAACTACCAACCAAAGAGCATGTGGGGGCTGGATGTAGGTGCCTACACACTTGTAGAAGACATACAGCTTGTCTTCATTGTGGGTCCAACAAAATTGTACATTGGGATGTCTCTGACTGTTTCTTGCCTTTAGATACTCTTACCCTAGCTGAACTTCTTTGTAGAGCCTCACTGTGAGAGGAGACACTTAGGCTTGCTGCTACTTGATGTGCCAAGGCCAGTTGGTGGTCAATGAGGACTTCTCCTCTCAGAAGAGAAGGGGAGGAGGTAATGGGAAAAGGAGTTTGTGAGGGTAGGATTGGGAGGAGAGAAGTGTGCAGGAAGCATTTGGAATATAAAGTGAATAAGTACATTAAATATGAAGAAAAAATAAGAGCCTAAGTAAGCCATAAGGAGCAAACTAGTAGCCGTCATCCTTCATGGCCTCTGCCTCCAGATTCCTTCCCTGTACTGACTTCCTTCAGTGATGAACAGCAATGCAGAAGTGAAGTGTAAGCTGAATAAACCCTTTCCTCCTGAACTTGCTTTTTCTGTCACGAGATTTTATCCCAAAACTACAAACTCTAGCTTAAAAAACTACATAGTAGGCTAGTGATCTTAAAACCAAATTGACCTCAAGATGTGCTGCTAACTATTACTTGAGGACCAGTCTCTGAAACTATAGAGGACATAATCAGAATACAGCTTTGTCAAAGGGTTGAAATAAGGACAAACCATCATGTGCTGTCTTTTACATTAAAAATCTAAGTTTTGTATTTAAAATCAGAATATACACACAAAAATGTGTGGCTATGCAAATGTGTGACATGAAAGCAGAGAGATTTTGTAGACACAGGAAGAGAATTAGTTGGTGAGGAGCAGGGACAGAAAGGAAATAGACACAGAGGGAGTTGTCACAGGGAAGGGTCCCTCAATAAGAGCAAAGTACAGTGATACACAGCTGCACATATATCATGAAACTCATTAGTTTGTGTTTTAACAAAAATATTGCTAGTAAACATAAGTAATCCTCAAAAGGAAAATCCTGGACCACCAGGAGACTGTGGCTTACTTTTCTCAGACACATGACTGGGCATACTGAAGAAGATTTCACTCTTAAAACGAATGAATGCGAGTGGTCTAGTGGAATCTGAAAAGTAGTATGTGCTTTCCATTCTACTATCACCATAAAACAGGGGTGAATGCTCATATGCAGGAATAAAAATTGGATTTTTATGATTTGTTTGTTTTTAATTTTTCTGATATGTGAGAGGTAGAGGTCATTTTTAGTCCTTCCTTACTAAGAAGAACTACATGCTGAATGCTTGGCTTTCCTCTATCTGTCTTAGTTTTCAATTAGCTTTGCAGAGTTACTTGGAAACTTCTGACTTCTAAAGTAAATGTTATACACACACACGCACACACACACGCACACACACACACACACGCACACACACACAAATTTTTTTCTCAGAAATGCCAGTGAAATTGAAGGTCTTCCAGTCTGAGACAGCATTTCTTATCAATTGAATTTCATCATAATTACATGAAGAAATGCAAAGTTTTATCATCTATTCATGAATTCTATAAAACTTCTTTTATTGATGTGTGCGTCTTCTCCCTGCTGCTTCTTTATTTTTTATGGTTTTATTGGCAGGAAATGTCTCCGGCTGATCAAATTAATCTGATCAGATTATTAATCTTATTGACAATAACTTGTTTATTATTCTCATGTTATTGTTCCTGGCAAAATGCTGAGATATCACGCCAATACTCACCGTAAATAGTGCTTCTTTTGTCATGTCATACAAATTCAAACTATAAAAATCTCTTTCTCACAGTGATTTTAGAGATTTTCTTTCACAAATCTGAGAAAATTATATGTACAAAAAATAAATTGTTATATACTGAAAACATCAATACAATAACAATATTTATTAAATTTGTTGCATTATACTTTAAAAGTATCATGAAGTCCATAAAATTATTCTATATTGATTTTTTAATAAACTATTTAACTTGAAAGTTAAACAATAATTTAATATTAATACTTTAATAATTTAAGATTAATGACAACTTTAATCTTATCATATCTTGTTAGTAATGTCTGGTTGTTGTCTCTTAGAGGTCTGCACCTTTATTCAGGGAAACCTAGGATAGAGGAAAGGTGGGGAATCTTAAAAGAGGTTGAGGGACGAGAAATTGGGGTTAAAATAAATTGTATGAGGCTTTTTTCAATAAAAAATAATAAATTCACTTAAGAAAGACCAAAATAATATTTCATAGTTGTCTGCAAATTCTTAGTGATATACAAAAGATTATTCATTAATTATGAGTGAACTAGGTCACTCATATTAATGCTATTCACCTAAAATATTTAATAATTGAATTAAAATCTGTGTTTTTGCTCCAAAGTACTTATTTTATGCTTCTATTTAAATGAATCCCTGATCATCTATGTTCATGTAACTATTTGTTATAGGAAAGGATATCTATGATCCTGTGATCCTATGGTCCTAGGTGTTTCAGAGTGCCTGGGACTCAGGCTACCTAAATGACCCATACACCTGGATGGGTGGAGGTTTCTATGTCCTTGGATCCTGGGGGACACAGTTAATCCAGGTGTTGGGGTAAATAGAAAAGAGAATCTCTGGTACAGAAGATAGCATAAAAAAACATTGAAACAAAAGTCAAGGAAAATGCAAAATGCAAAATGCAAAAAGCCCATGACCCAAAACATGCATTCAATCAAGGACACAGTGATACTAGGTACAGAAGAGAACAAAGGTTCCCAACTTAAAAGGTCAGTACATATCTTAAACAGGAATTATAGAAGAAAACTTCCATAACCTAATAAAAGAGTGCCCATGAACTAAGAAGAAGTCCTTAGAGCGGAATATAAAAATCCCTGAAAAATTTACAGGAAAACACAATCAAACAGGTGAAGAAATTGAAAATGGAAATAGAAACAATAAAGAAAGCACAAAGGGAGACAACCCTGGATATAGAAAACCAAAGGAAGATACAAGGAGCCATAGATACAAGCATCACCAATAGAATACAAGAGATAGAAGAGAGAATCTCAGAAGCAGATGATTCCATAGAAATCATTGACTCAACTGTCAAAGACAATGTAAAGCAGAAAAAGCTACTGGCCCAAAACATACAGGAAATCCAGGACACAATGAGAAGATCAAACCTAAAAGAAATTAGATTTTTAGTGCGACATAAAGTGAATTATAAATTATATGCACATGTAGAATGGAATTGGGAATCTTACGGTTTAATTGGGATGCTATTATTTGGAAAGATTTCCTATCAGAGGTTTTGTTTGCTTTTCTCAAAGGCTGTCTCATTAAATATGCCTCTTTGGTAATGTCAACTGTCAAAGATCTTTGCACATCAAGATCCTTCTTTGTAATGAGGTCAATGTCCAAGAGACCTACACCATTGGTAACTAAAGAATTAGTAGACAGGGGTTTAAAAGGTTATTAACCCAAAGAATTAAAATAACTTTGGTTGACCCGCGGATCCCGGCCCGCAGCAGCTCTCTGCTCCCAGACCCGGTGAGAGAGAGACCCAACCGCCTGGTCAGGTGGGCACTCCTGAGGCTGCAGAGCGGAAGAGACCACCAACTCTGCTCACCCCTGCCCACATCCCTGGCCCAAGAGGAAACTGTATAAGGCCTCTGGGCTCACGTGGGGGAGGGCCCAGGAGCGGCAGGACACCTGCCTGAGACACCGCCGGAACCTGAAAGAAACAGACCGGATAAACAGTTCTCGGCACCCAAATCCCGTGGGAGGGAGAGCTAAACCTTCAGAGAGGCAGACAAGCCTGGGAAACCAGAAGAGACTGCTCCCTGCACACACATCTCGGACGCCAGAGGAAAAAGCCAAAGACCATCTGGAACCCTGGTGCACTGAAGCTCCCGGAAGGGGCGGCACAGGTCTTCCTGTTGCTGCCGCTGCAGAGAGCCCGTGGGCAGCACCCCACGAGCGAACCTGAGCCTCGGGACCACAGGTAAGACCAAATTTTCTGCTGCAAGAAAGCTACCTGGTGAGCTTGGGACACACGGAAGCAGAATTTCTCTAGGACCGGGCACGTTCTGTGTTTACCGGAAGTCCCACACCCGTGGATCCCGGCCCACAGCAGCTCTCTGCTCCCAGACCCGGTGAGAGAGAGACCCAACCGCCTGGTCAGGTGGGCACTCCTGAGGCTGCAGAGCGGAAGAGACCACCAACACTGCTCACCCCTGCCCACATCCCTGGCCCAAGAGGAAACTGTATAAGGCCTCTGGGCTCCCGTGGGGGAGGGCCCAGGAGCGGCAGGACACCTGCCTGAGACACCGCCAGAACCTGAAAGAAACAGACCGGATAAACAGTTCTCTGCACCCAAATCCCGTGGGAGGGAGAGCTAAACCTTCAGAGAGGCAGACAAGCCTGGGAAACCAGAAGAGACTGCTCCCTGCACACACATCTCGGACGCCAGAGGAAAAAGCCAAAGACCATCTGGAACCCTGGTGCACTGAAGCTCCCGGAAGGGGCGGCACAGGTCTTCCTGGTTGCTGCCGCTGCAGAGAGCCCCTGGGCAGCACCCCACGAGCGAACCTGAGCCTCGGGACCACAGGTAAGACCAAATTTTCTGCTGCAAGAAAGCTGCCTGGTGAACTCAAGACACAGGCCCACAGGAACAGCTGAAGACCTGTAGAGAGGAAAAACTACACGCCCGAAAGCAGAACACACTGTCCCCATAACTGACTGAAAGAGAGGAAAACAGGTCTACAGCACTTCTGACACACAAGCTTATAGGACAGTCTAGCCACTGTCAGAAATAGCAGAACAAAGTAACACTAGAGATAATCTGATGGCGAGAGGCAAGCGCAGGAACCCAAGCAACAGAAACCAAGACTACATGCCATCATCGGAGCCCAATTCTCCCACCAAAACAAACATGGAATATCCAAACACACCAGAAAAACAAGATCTAGTTTCAAAATCATATTTGATCATGATGCTGGAGGACTTCAAGAAAGACATGAACACACTTAGGGAAACACAGGAAAACATTAATAAACAAGTAGAAGCCTACAGAGAGGAATCGCAAAAATCCCTGAAAGAATTCCAGGAAAACACAATCAAACAGTTGAAGGAATTAAAAATGGAAATAGAAGCAATCAAGAAAGAACACATGGAAACAACCCTGGATATAGAAAACCAAAAGAAGAGACAAGGAGCTGTAGATACAAGCTTCACCAACAGAATATAAGAGATGGAAGAGAGAATCTCAGGAGCAGAAGATTCCATAGAAATCATTGACTCAACTGTCAAAGATAATGTAAAGCGGAAAAAGCTACTGGTCCAAAACATACAGGAAATCCAGGACTCAATGAGAAGATCAAACCTAAGGATAATAGGTATAGAAGAGAGTGAAGACTCCCAGCTCAAAGGACCAGTAAATATCTTCAACAAAATCATAGAAGAAAACTTCCCTAACCTAAAAGAAGAGATACCCATAGGCATACAAGAAGCCTACAGAACTCCAAATAGATTGGACCAGAAAAGAAACTCCTCCCACCACATAATAATCAAAAGACCAAATGCACAAAACAAAGGAAGAATATTGCATGCATTAAGGGGGAAAGGTCAGGTAAAACATAAAGGCAGACCTATCACAATTACACCAGACTTCTCACCAGAGACTATGAAAGCCAGAAGATCCTGGACAGATGTCATATAGACCCTAAGAGAACATAAATGACAACCCAGACTACTATACTCAGGCAAACTCAATTAACATAAATGGAGAAACCAAGATATTTCAGGGAAAAAAACTAATTTATACAGTATCTTTTCACAAGTCCAGGCCTACAAAAGATAACAAATGGAAAACTGGAACAGAACGGGAGAAATTACACCCTAGAAAAAGCAAGAAAGTAATTTTTTTTTCAACAAACCGCAAGGAAGATAGCCACACAAACAAATTTCCATCTCTAACAACAAAAGTAACAAGAAGGAATGATCACTTTTCTTTAATATCTCTTAACCAGAATGGACTTGATTTCTCAATAAAAAGACATAGTCCAACTGACTGGATATGTAAACAGGAACCAGCATTTTGCTACATACAAGGAACAACCCTCATTGACCAACACAGACAGTATCTCAGAGTAAGAAGCTGAAAAAAAATTCTGAGCAAATGGTCCTGAGAAAGAAGCTGGTATAACCATTCTAATACTAAATAAAACTGACTTTCGGCCAAAAGTTATCAAAAAAGATAAGGAAGGACACTTCACATACTCATCAAAGGAAAAAATCTACCAAGATGATCTATCAATTTTAAATATCTATGCTCCAAATACAAGGGCACCTACACTCATAAAAGAAACTTTACTAAAGCTCAAAGCACACATTGTACCTCACACAATAATATGAGAGATCTTAACATCCTACTCTCAGCAATGACCAGAGCATGGGAACAGAAACTAAACAGAGACACAGAAACTAATAGAAATTATGAACCAAATGGATTTAACAGATATCTGTAGAACATTTTATCCTAAAAAAATACCTCTTCTCAGCACCTTATGGTATCTTCTGCAAAATTGACCATGTAATTGGTCACAAAACAGGCTGCAGAGATACAAGTAGATAGAATAATCCAATGCAACATATTAAATCACCACAAAGGAAGAATGGTTTTCAATAACAATGAAAGTTTTTGGGACACAATGAAGGCAGTGCTAAGAGGAAAATTCATAGCTCTGAGTTCCGCCAAAAAGGAGCTGTATAGAGCATATTCTGGCAGTTTGACAGCACACCTGAAAAATCTAGAACAAAAAAGAAGCAAATACACCCAAGAGGAGTAGACTGTATATAGTATATAATTAGTATCCCTCAATACACATATATGGTATTTTTATCATTCATATTTTATTTTGTAACAATAAAATATCATTTTATGTTACTTATTCTAATTTTTAAAGTCTGTTGTTGTGGCAAATTTTACAAAAATGACTGAACCTTTTAGTCCATGCTAACTCCAACACACATGGACTCATGGTACTCATTGACTCCACGCTGCCCCCAAGTACTCTCTTGACCCAGGTGGTCCGCCAGCCATTCCAGAGTGTCACATTCTCACTCTGGTCCCTGGAGCTATATGGAATTAATCATAATTTATCTCTGCTTAGCATCTCTCACAATAGCTCTCTACTAGCTGTGAACTCTCTTCCAGCTACCTGGTAACATCAAGACTCAACAAACTGCAACCCAGCAATCAGATTTATATGTTAAATTCTCTATCCACAATACATACACAATAAAATCACAACCAATTGAAAAAATATAAACCGTCTACCTAGATAAGATAAATTGATATATAGAAATCTATCCATTAAGAAATAGTCATAACAACCTGTATCTATGCAGGGATGCATGGCAAGGATTGCTTATATTTGCTTCTATGTTGCTTTTCCTTTCCTTCTCAAACCTCTGTTCCCGCCCTTCCTTCTAGTCCAATGACAGGCCTTGCTTTATCTTGTGTCTACCTTCACATACATAATGACATCAACCTAGAGTCTATGTCATATAAAATTCTAATTTTTACATGAGGGTCCATAACTACAGGGATAGTTTATTTTCTAGGCTGCTATGTTGTTAATTTGGCATTTTGGAGCATTGAATCTATAGGCAAATGGACTCATTTAAGGGATACTAGATTGGAGTTAGGGAGAATTAGGTAAAAGAAAATAGAATTTAAAATTGGAAACTCTCTTAAATGCATCTTGATATTTTTATATTCTTTGCTACAAATGTATTTTAATTTTTAATAATTCAATAAAGATGAGATTACAATCAGTCTAGGATTTGTAAGAGTGATGTCACAATCAATCATTGTATTCAGTGTTCCTCTGAGGAACATTCTTGGGAGTACAGTTGCATAGACCGTGATGCTCAAAATATGGCTACTATAAAACACTGACCAAAACAAAGATACGGTGCAAGAGACTGATGCAATAAACTGGAGACAGGATCTGAACTAGAGATCATGGGAGAATTCGTCTTACTTGATTATTTTCAGGCTCACGCTCAGCCACTCTACTTCAAAGGACACCTCCATCAATTGTATGAATAAAAACTGCAAAGCATCTGAGGGACATAAGCTATCTTATCTGTATGAATTCTTATTATCCATTTTCTTTCCTATTTTATGTATACTTCCTCTTACCAACTGATACCACACTTGGCCATCAAAATCATGTTACAAAACGGAAACACTGTTGCAGAAAGCTGAATCTATGAGAAAGCTAAAGCTAAGAACCTTTGATTTGTACATATGCTATCAAATTCTCCACCTTTCAAAGTGGGTTATATTTAAAATTATTACAATCAAGGTGAAATTCCATGTACCTTTAATCAGATAATTAAGTCATCTGTAATCTGTTATTAAACTACAGATTCTAAGCATCATCTTACATTTATGAAATTAAATAATCATTGAGATGATAACCATTCTAATTATATGACCATCATTGTATTAATTTTGTGACAGGGCATTCTATTTTGTTCTTTTTTGTGGTAAACACTGTGAGCAAAAGCAACTTGGGGAGGGAAGAGTTTTTGTGCCTTACAGATTAGCATCCATCGTCAAGGGAAACCAGAGCAGAAGCTGAAGTAGATGCCACAGAGCAATGGGGTTTACTGGTTTCATTTTTATTTTTTGCTAGATTTGCTTTCATATTTTATTCTAGGACCAGCTGGCCAGAGCTGACATTATCCTAAAAGATAGGGCTTGCCACATAAATCATTAATGAAGATTACTGAAAGACATGGCCACAAACTAATCTGGTAATTACAAATGAAGTTCCTTCTTTCGGGGTTATTCTGGTTTATGTGCAGTTAACAAAAATAACTAGAGTGTGAAAAAAACCCACTAAGAAGCATTTTCTGGTATTATATAGAAGTCAAAAATGACTAAATTTTGAAATAACAGTAAAACTTCAAACATCTGGTATGTTTTAAAACATTCATAAAATTACCAATTGTATGTCTTTAAGCTATGTATGTGAGAATTTTGTGTTTCTTTCTTATTTATACTTAACTTTTTAATATGTCCCTATTACTTGGAAATATATAGCAATGTACTTTATTCTTTTAATAAAAGATTCTATGTAGGGGATTTTGTTATTTTTATTCTCTGTTATGAACCCAAACAGAAAAAACAAAAACAAAAAAACAAGAACAAAAAACAAAACAGGTTTTCTTTCCCTCATCTGTCTTCTCAGATGAGATTTTTTTCCTCCATATACTTTTTCTGTAGTTTAGCGGCTCATATGTGAAGATATCTGAAGAATCCTGTTTAATGTCATGTTCAGCCTCTGCAGGTGTAATGAAGCACACTGCCATAGACATTTTCCCTGTAAACGGACAGTCCTGCCCTCCTGACTTTTCTGCTCCTTTGATTTCTCAGGCAAATGCTTTCATTTCTCCTTTCGGTGTATTCCATAAATCTGACTTAGCCACCTTCTGGTTTCCCCCTGCTGCTTTCCATAAGGGTGATACAGAATACCCTTTACAACTATTCTAGGGATGTCAGAGCACCAACATGGTACAGGCAAAATCTTCGCAGTTCCAAAAATCACCATTCATTTTAGAAAAGCTCTGCAGTCAGAACTTCACAAAGGTTGTATGATGCAAAGTTACATTAGCTAATAAAAATAGGCAACTCTGAAATACTATGATTTCCTCAGTGATTTTAAATACATGTTATAAATAAATGGACAGGATATTGGAAAGAGTTATTAATGAGTATATTTAAATTTTATATGCAGGCAGAGATGAAATTGATTATAAACAATATTACATATATATACATATATACACATATATATTTACAGAGACAGAGAGAGAGAGAAAAAGAGAGAGACAGAGAGAGAGAGAGAGAGAAAGAGAGAGAGAGATCTTTTGAAATGAATGGGGGTCATTGGTTAATCCCACAGCAAAAGGACTGAATGACTGAAAAATGTTAAAGAAGTTCTATATGTTTCTCTATTCATAATCCAATCTGCACTACATATTTAAATATTTATTTTTGATGTGCTAATCACGGATTTTGAAGTGACTTCTGCAGGCACTATGTGGAACACACTGAGGCTGAAGTGTGTGGGCTGTAATTTGGTAAGAAAATAAACAAGTATTCTATTTCCCATGAAGCAATAGTGGGTCATGTGTGACTTTTATTGCTGCCTTTGACTGGAGCCAGCAGGCAGCAGTAGTCACTGTACTTAATGATAGTTGTGGATCAGAACTGTGGATTTAATCTCTGTTTTTTCACTTGAAAGATAGAAATCCTGAATAAGTTAATGGCACGATATTTCATGCCAGTCAGCATTCTAACTTTCTGTATTTAAACAATGACATTCTTTCCTAAATTAGGGTATTAGAGTATAGGGAAAAGCACAGTCATATATGCTTTTGGGGCATAATTTAAATGCACTTAAATGTTTCCTTATTTATTTGAATTTATGCATTAGAATTGAGTTTATGGAATAGAATTTATGCATTTTCCTGATGATAATTGGGTGTCAGAAGACAGTATATGAGGTAGTGGTTCCCTTCCATTACGTGGATCCCAGGGATCCAACTCATGCTCTGGGGTTTGTCAGTGGGAGACATTACCCACTGAGCCATCTTCCTAAGGTTTAAAATGTGTGTTGTGACAGGCATTTAACATGTCAGACACTATTGTGGCTTGTTATAATAATATGTCTTTTATTAAATTATCTTCTCCAGGCATCTCTTCCACCTTGAGGCCCTGTCTGCACTGTTCATATACCACATTCTCACTTCTTTATCACGTCACGTGAGGTTCATTGTCCTTCCCTCTCTATCTTTACTAAAACTTCATTTTACCCTCTCTTGCTTTTCTTTCTAGCTTTGCTTTACATCCATATTTTAAAATGCCTTTCTCTCCAATCATACATACATTCACACATGCATACCTGCATACATTACAAGTTACATAAACCAGGGATTTTTATCCTGTTACAAAGATACTGACACGTCAATTAAAACTGCTTTTCAATGCAAGACGACAGAAATGGAAATAGTTTAATGCCCATCAACAGAAAAATGGATAATGAAAGCATAGTACATACATGAAATGGAATTGTGGTCATTACAAACAAAACTGACATTCTGATATTTACAGAAAAAAAAAGACATTATCTGGAAAGCACATTAAACAATTTGTCTAATCATCAAAAAGAAAGACAAAATAGAATGTTTACTGTAATTTAATTTTCTTTAATGTGATGAAATCACAGAAGTACTTAATCAATTAAATTTAACTGACACACATACAGAAGTATTCACATTAATAATAGATAACTTTTAGTTTTTTTATGATTCATTTCTAACCAAGTATACATGTGCACACATAGTATTACAATTTGACTCAGTTTTCATTAATTTTTTCATTTATTTCTTGTGTTTGTGTGCGTGTGTGTGCATATGTCTTTGTGTGTGTGTGCATGTGTGTGTGTGCATGTGTGTGTGTGTGCGTGTGTGTGTGTTTGTGTGCGTGTGTGTGCATATGTTTTTGTGTGTGTGTGCATGTGTGTGTGCGTGTGTGTGTGTGCGTGTGTGTGTGTGTGTGTGTGTGTGTGTGTGTGTGTGTGTGTACATAGTATTATGTTCACATAATAGAAACAGTGGTTTCTCTCACTTCACCATGTGGACTCCTGTGACTGAGCTCATGTTCTCAACCTTAACAGAAAATGTTTTTAGCTATTCATCCATCTCACCAGCCCTTAATCAAGATTTGTTAAATTGACCTTTAAATTTCTTCACATATGTGTGTTGTATATATGTAGTAACATTTGTGTATATGTTCATGATTTAATTAAGAATCCTAGAATGAATTATCTTTATTTACAACAGGATTTTCCTTTCATAGCAATGTTAGTACAGAATGTATTTGAAAAACAAACAAATAAAAACAGAAGAAAGTTCTACTGTCTTCTGGATCTGGTGTTAACTTTAGTATCTTAATTTTTTTCTAAAATCACTTATAGGCAGCTCCATTAGTAAACAGGATGAAGTCAAATCATAGAAGTTTTAGTTTTCAAACACTCAGATAGATGATATAAAATTATTCTTGAGATTTCACCAATTTCTCTTTCTACTTTTTCATCAGAATGTTGTGTAGATGTGCAGAAATTCGTAGGCATAAACCTTATAGAGTTTTGTGTAATTCCATTGTATCATCCTCACAGACTTCTTTCTACATCAGATATATGCCATTCTTTTCCATGTAGAATAGCAAAAAGGAGAAACGTTCAGTGTATAATTTCAAAAATAGGCCTAATATAAGAAGCACTTAGAAATTTTAAGTAATAGCATTCTTTTAAATATTAAATAAATAGAATGAATATAGAACTATTCATGGAAACCTAAATATACTTCTATTAGACCTAATGGCATAAAATATAATTAAATCACTTCTTTTATTTTAAATAACTCAGTGTCTCTAAGCTTTTCTGCTTTACATTTGTGGGGTTGATGCTATCTTTTTGAGCACTGGTTTCTGACCCAAGACTATACCCTCAAAGAAAAGAAAATGTCCTTGACTCAAAAGCTATCAACTGTCAAAAATTCATCATCAATGAGGAAGACTCATGAAGTCTCTCTCCTGCAAATTAGAGTATTGATTGACTTGGTCTTATGCAGGTCACTATCTCGTGGAGGTCTTGTTGAGGCAACCACCGTGTCAGAATTATCTCTAGAAGAGACTTACTCTAGTTCAATCCAACCTCTGGATCTTAGAATCGTTCTATTCCCTCTTTTACAATGGTCTCTGAGCCTTGGGATTATTCAAAAAAGAAAAAAGAAGAAAGAAAAATAGAATATAGAAAACAGAATATAGAAATCGGGAAGAATTACAGCAGACAGGAGTGGATCTTCGAGTGTGTGTGTGTGTGTGTGTGTGTGTGTGTGTGTGATAGTGTATTTTCATTTATGTGTGTATATTATTCAGATATGTGTACAAATATACGTTGATATATGATAATGTTTAAATTCTATTTTTAATATATTTTCCTTTTTCAGAAAGAGAAAAAGTGAAATAAATATAATTTTACTGTATCTGAAACAAATAGTCAATAGGTACTTCTGTGTACACATGTGTATGAAATATGAGAAACTTGGATATAGGCTTGCCCCGTATGGTGGTAGCAAGGCACAGATGTCAGAGCATATATGTAAAGATAAGAGAACAAGTGTAGGTTTTGGTTCTCACCTTTTAACCTTGTTGAGACAAGGATCCCTTTGCACATGCATAATCCCACAAAGCTGGCCTATGTTCTTCTAGAAATGTACCTGTGTGTGTGTGTGTGTGTGTGTGTGTGTGTGTGTGTGTGTGTGTGTGTGTGTATGTCCTGACACTTATACTACTGCATCTGGCATTTACACAGGTTGCAGGAACCCAAAGAAAAACTGCAAACTATGCATGGCAGCTGCTTCTATCTTCTAGCCACTGAATTTTGTCCTCATCTGTGAAAAAACAACAACAACAAAAACAGTGTTTTATGCAACACCTGTCTCAGGTTCTTGTAACTAGAGAAGAGATTATTTTGTTAATAGAAAGCAGAAGAAAGGATGTTGACTATAGGAATTTCTATGAGGTTGATATATTTGTGTGATAACTAGCCAACCAGATAGAAAATAAAATGCAAACAGATGAGAGGAGGGAACGTAGGTGTGTTTTTGATGTTCTACAGAGCATGACATATCAGAGAAAGCACATTTGGATTTTATTTCTGTACTTTTCTGCACAATTTCCTCCAATCCCAGGAAAGTAATCTTCAGGGTGGAGAAGCAGATGGAAAGAGAAGAGTGTTCTGTGGAGCATGCTGGAGAGGTTGGCCCACACAGAGCAGTCTACTTCCCTTGGGTTTTTGGCTTCTAAACTTTGTTTTCACTTGAAAGACAGCAAATCCTAACTTACAGTCTTCTGAGACATGTTCACCCAAAGAGAGACAATTGTCATCATTGTTTTCAGCTGCTTCATAGAATTCTGCATGACTACCCATTTAAGGGATGTTGAAGTCAATTTTTCTTCCATGGAATAGGTGTAATAATTTGAATTAGTATCCAAATTCTTTAGCTTGGAACACTTGAGATTGTAGAAGGATGTCTTTTTACATCTAGTTGAGACTCTGAATCGCAAGATTATTTTTTGTTATTAGTTTGAAAGAAACTATTTTATTTGTTTTTTTGGGGGGGGGGAAGTGTCTTGGGATTGATATTAAATTGGCTTTTAAAATACAATGAAATAAGAAAATTTAAAAAATATACCATGGCTGTATACATTTTGAGAATTTTTAGAACAAGAATCCTTATGTGGACATTTTTCTGTGAGTGTATGTGTGTCTGTCTGTCTCTGTGTGTGTGTGTGTGTGTGTGTGTGTGTGTATGTGTATGTGTGTGTGTGTGTAGATGTATGTGGGTGTGTCTGCCACATATATGTGTGTCCTTGTGGGGCAAGAAATATGGTCAAATTTTCTGGAGTTAAAGTAACAAGTTAACAGTGATAGATACAGATACTGAGAACAAAACTCAGATCCATGTAAGAGCAAGAAGCGACCCTAACTGATGAACTATTTATTTAACCTCTATCTCTTATGTTCTAAGTAAATATAAGTCTGGAACCTTAGAGGAAAAATTTGTTCAACAGATCTTGGTGTTTAAAGTAGAATTTTAAATGAAACCTCTTGTCAGTTTCCTCTTTGCCAGAATATACTCTGATCAGTAACTCTGTATGCTTTTGACATATCTTCAACAAAATATTAAACAAAAACAATGATGTAGTAATATAGTTTTCTCCAAAACTGTACCTGCAAACTAATAGAATGCTTATCAAACTAACCTGTCATTACTGACAAATATCCATGGAAGGTACGGTTTGGACTCCTGTTACTATGATCTCCACCCATCTCTTCATTGTGTCAGGCTACAGTCCTTGCACCATTTCACTCAATGCTGGCTGTCATATAAACATGATTCTGATCAGTTACAGCATCTGTAGTTAGTCGCACAGTATTTTATACAATCACTTCTGATTCAAATTATCTGTGTCTGATTGTAAATTTCTTTTTTATGTGCTGAGAGATAAAGGAACAGATAGTAGTTAATTTTCACCATATCTGCAAAACCTATCCAGTGAAATAAATAAAGATATTTAGATATAACTATTGAAAGAATAGCATAGCCTAATTAGAGGCTGTAATGTGCTCACAAAAAAGGATCTATCATGACTGCCCTCCAAAAGACCCAACAAACAGCTGAAAGAGTCAGATGCAGATACTTATACCCAACCAATGGACGGAAGTTGCTGACCGCTGTGGTTGAATTAGAGAAACTCTGAAAGAAGGTGAGGAGGAGGGCAACCCTGTAGAGGACCAACAGTTTCAACTAACCTGGACCTCTGAGATCTCTCAGACACTGGGCCACCAACCAGGCAGCATACACCAGCTGATATGAAGCCCCCAACACATATACAGCAAAGGACTGCCCGGCTTGGACTCAGTCAGAGAAGATGTGGCTAACCCTCAAGAGAGTGGAGGCCCCAGAGAGTGGGGAGGTCTGGTGAGGTGGGGGATGTGGTATGGGTACATCCTCGTGTAGATGAGGGGAGGAGTATGGATGTGGTACAGTCTGAGGGTGGACAGGGGAATGAAAAAATTGGACTGCAAAAAACTTAAATAAAGTATAAATAAAATAAAAAATTAAATGCTGTTAAACATTGTCTGTAAATCATCTTATCAATCAGCCACATTCATTGTAACTAAGGCTGTACCCAAGAGAAGCATATAATATTGTTTGCATGAGAGTTACTCGATGTTACACGTGCTTTTGAATTACATCAGCATTAGGATTGTGTCACAATATTTAGCTCACAATAAATGCCTTGAGAATTAACTAGGCAATTCTACATCTACTGTGTCTGAAAGCCATGCTGCCTTTCCATAATGGTCTCAGTTTGGATACTGGAAGCTGTGAGCATAGGAAATTGTTTTCCAATTTTGTGTTCAGATAGCTTATGTAGGTGTTGGTCTCTGATGAAAACTTGACTAACTATATAATTTCCTCTAAATCAAATTAAGTGTTATTAAGATATCTCAGTGGGTAAAAATGAACCCCATTCCAGCTCTATATCTGATTTCAGTTCCTAGAACCCACATTTAAAATGTCAGACTCAGTGTCTAACATCTGTAATCCAGACAATTATAAGAAGAAATGGGAAGTGAAGACATAATCATCACTGAGAGCAAGATAAGTCTTCAGAATGGTTGAGTAAAATGAGAGAGCAGGCCTCAGAATTATGGTGACAAAATAATTCCTGAAAGACATCCTCTGACCTCAACAGAGTCACATGCAAGTGCATCTGAACTCTCACATATATCCAAACACAGACAAGCACCCATAGAATTGTACCACATGCATACACACACACATTCACTAAAAATTGAAGATGTAAATGTTGATATTTAAGACAAAATAATGGTGCCTCAATCCCACTTGGGAGGGGGAAGAAGAAAGCAACCATAGGAGGTGGGAGGGGGACCTGGGTGTGAAAGGGGACAGGGAGGGAAAATGGGAACATGATCAGGTATTGGGTGGGGGGTTGCTGAAAGGACTGAAGCCCTGAGGGCCAGCAGAATAATGGAAACAAACAACCTCAGGAGGTAGAGGTGAGAGGACCCTTCAAAATGTACCAGAGACCTGGGAGGTGAAAGACTCTCAGGACTCAAAGGGAGGGACGTTAGATGAAATGCCCAACAGTGGTGAAAGAGGACTTGTAAAGCCTACCTCCGGCAAAAGGAGAGGGAACCAAGTGAGGGATGGAGTTGCCATCCCACAGTCAAAAACTCTGACCAAAAATTGATCCTGTCTGAAAGAACTACAGGGATCTAAGTAGAGAAGCCCTGAAGAAAAGATGTCCAACAACTGGCCCAAAGTGGGATCCAGGTCAAGGGAGGTTTCAAGGCCTGACACTATTACTGAGGCCCCAGAGTACTCAACAAAACGAAACTATCATGACTGCCCTCAGAAAGAAGCAACAACAGCTGAATAATCGGATACAGATATTTACACCTAACCAATGGACAGAAGCTGCTGACCCCTGTGGTTAAAATAGGAAAAAGCTGGAAGAAGCTGAGGAGAAGGGTGACCCTGTAGGAGACCCTGCAGTCCCAACTAACCTGTACCCCCAAGATTTCTCAGGCACTGGACCACCAAACAGGCAGCATCCACCAGCTGATATGAGACCCCCAACGCATAGACAGCAGAGGACTTCTGGGTCTGGATTCAGTCAGCGAAGATACACCTAACCCTCAAGAGACTGGGAGACTGCAGGAAGTGGAGAGGTCTGGTGGGATGGGGTGGGTACGTTCTTATGGAGATGCTGGAAGGAAGGAGGTATGGATTATGGAACAGTCAGAGGGTGGACCAGGAGGGGAATAAAACTGGAGTGTAAAAAAAAGATTAAATAAAATTAAAAGAAAAAAGAAAATATAAGAAAGATGTAAGATGCAGAATAGATAAGGACACATGCCACCAAGCCTGATGACCTGACTGTGGTGCCTAGATTCCAGTAATGGGAGGTGAAACATATGCTGCAAAGTTGTCTTCAGACTTTCACACACACAAGTAAACAACACCCTCCTAAATACCTCACATACACATACTAAATAAATAAATACAAAAATCAAAATTAAAACAGAAAATGAACATTAACAATTTTATGTCCATTTAAGTTCTCGCATATCTAAGATGTACTTAATAATTATTCTTTTTGTCATTCATATAAAATTTCTCTGAATAACATTTAATATATCAATTGTTGAAAAATCTCCACATTCTAGCAAATAGAGTAAATGAGGTTTCCCTTTATAGTGATGTTTTGTTTGTTCTGGAAAGTCATAAACATCTGGAACGTCATAACATGTTGTTATAAGCTAAATGGCAAAAAGTAGTATTCAATTATTGTTAGGCATCTCCAGAATGTGGACTACTGTGAGATGCACGTATTTATTTATGTACTCATACCACCAAGACCAAAACAATTATGTTTTTAATGTCACTAAATTTAAATGCTTTCATAAATTGTTTAGTTAACTATAAAATTTCATGATAAATGTGTTGCAATTAACTTGTTCTTATTGGGGTCATGATAACTGTTTTATGTCCCATCTAAAACAGAGAGAGAGAGAGAGAGAGAGAGAGAGAGAGAGAGAGAAATTCTTAAAGCAATAATAAATTATAATTAATCTCTACACATTTGAATAAAACATGGTAAACATAAGTAAATATTTTGACTTATCTGGATCGTGAATAACAGATAGAGACTACTTCTCCAAACAAGGTGACATGATCTTCCAAGATGCTTGTAACAAAATAATGTGATTTCTCTCTTCTCTTTGTAATGAGAAATTCACCAAAGTGTAGTGAGGCAGCCTCTCTTTCCTCAGGAACATCTGGGGTTTCCAGAGTACTGTTCCTAGACTATCTTCCACTGTCTCCTGGCTGTATTCCAGACAGTATGACCACAGAGATTCATACTTCAAAATTGCAAATGTAGAATAGCAATCTCACAGATTAGATTGCAATACTTTTGAAAAATAAGGGAGGAAGGTATTTTTTTATAGATTTTTAGGCTATTACATTAATTTACAATGGAATGAATAATAAATCCTTAGAGAACTACAATAGATTTACAAGTCATCTCTCTTTCACATAATTAAGGACATGTTGTTGAATACCATAGTACCTCAGGCAAGTAACTTCCCACTAGATAACTTTTTGTAAGACAACATAAATTAGGGTATGAGAACTAATTACAAACATAGTTTCCTTCTTCAACTTGGGCATGACTTTTCTTGTGTAGTGCAGGGGATATTAGAAGAAGATTTTTTTTCATTTATTTGTTTGATTTTTTAATTTTTTGTATTGTCTATAGGTATAGATGTACACTATATATGTTCCTGACATCCTCAGAGGCAAGAATAAGATATTTCATCCCCTGGAACTGGAGTTAGTAAAGGTTGTGAGTCTACAAGTAAGTTCTGAGCACTGAACTCAGAGTCTTTGGATGTGCGCACATTATGCTCAACTATCTAACATTCTCTCCATAGTAGTGAATAAAACTAAAGCCACAGATGGCACAGATATTACTTATGAAAAATGTAATGTTTGTGGATAATATAATTTGTAAAGAACTTAAGACATATTTTAAAAACCAAGTTAATAAAATATGATAGAATTTTCGTAGTGTACTTAGAAAAGTTAAAACCTAAACACAGAAATTCTATTTTTTAGGAAACAGAAAGGAAACTTACAAAATACTAGTTTTAAATTGTTATTATAATTAAAAATGTATGCTCTGTGGATGGCTACATAAGGAAATGAGAGAGATTCAGTTCCAAAATAGAAAGAAAAAAGTGTCTGCTTTCTGGACTTGGTGGCAGGAAAAGTAAGAGAAAGGAATCTTTTACTCTAAGTGTGAAACCTGACAACTTCTTACAGTTATTTACTAGGATCTGGAAATCAATCATAGGAAGCAACACTGAGAATCATGTTCAGAAAAGACTGGCAGGGATTTGAAAGTGAGCCATGGGAACCAGAAGTCTGCTGCCCAGATCTGCTTACATCCACAGGCATGCTCAAAGGTCAGTGCAGGTTGACTGGATTGGAGACTCCTTGCTATCAAACAGACATTCATGACTTCACAAGAAAAAAAGGAGGAAACATTTGAATGTGTGTTCTGATGTGTGGGCTCACACCTGTAACCTCCATAAGAACCAAAAGCGATCTACAGATTCAATGCAATCCCCATCAAAATACCAATCCAATTCTTCAAAGAGTTAGACAGAACAATTTGCAAATTCATCTGGAATAACAAAAAACCCAGGATAGCTAAAATTATCCTCAACAATAAAAGGACTTCAGGGGGAATCACTATCCCTGAACTCAAGCAGTATTACATAGCAATAGTGATAAAAACTGCATGGTATTGGTACAGAGACAGACAGATAGACCAATGGAACAGGTTTGAAGACCCAGAAATGAACCCACACACCTATGGGCACTTGATTTTTGACAAAGGAGCCAAAACCATCAAAAGGAAAAAAAGATAGCATTTTCAGCAAATGGTGATGGTTCAACTGGAGGTCAACATGTAGAAGAATGCAGATCAGTCCATGCTTATCACCCTGTACAAAGCTTAAGTCCAAGTGGATCAAGGACCTCCACATCGAACCAGATACACTCAACCTAATAGAAGAAAAACTAGGGAAACATCTGGAACACATGGGCACTGGAAAAAATTTCCTGAACAAAACACCAATGGCTTATGCTCTAAGATCAAGAATCAACAAATGGGATCTCATAAAACTGCAAAGCTTCTGTAAGGCAAAGGACACTGTGGTTAGGACAAAACGGCAACCAACAGATTGGGAAAAGATCTTTACCAATCCTACAACAGATAGAGGCCTTATATCCAAAATATACAAAGAACTCAAGAAGTTAGACTGCAGGGAGACAAATAACCCTATTAAAAAATGGGGTTCAGAGCTAAACAAACAATTCACAGCTGAGGAATGCCGAATGGCTGAGAAACACCTAAAGAAATGTTCAACATCTTTAGTCATAAGGGAAATGCAAATCAAAACAACCCTGAGATTTCACCTCACACCAGTGAGAATGGCTAAGATCAAAAACTCAGGTGACAGCAGATGCTGGCGAGGATGCGGAGAAAGAGGAACACTCCTCCATTGTTGGTGGGATTGCAGACTGGTACAACCATTCTGGAAATCAGTCTGGAGGTTCCTCAGAAAATTGGACATTGAACTGCCTGAGGATCCAGCTATACCTCTCTTGGGCATATACCCAAAAGATGTCCCAACATATAAAAAAGACACGTGCTCCACTATGTTCATCGCAGCCTTATTTATAATAGCCAGAAGCTGAAAAGAACCCAGATGCCCTTCAACAGAGAAATGGATACAGAAAATGTGGTACATCTGAACAATGGAATATTACACAGCTATCAAAAACAATGACTTTATGAAATTCGTAGGCAAATGGTCGGAACTGGAAAATATCATCCTGACTGAGGTAACCCAATCACAGGAAAACACACATGGTATGCACTCATTGATAAGTGGCTATTATCCCAAATGCTCGAATTACCCTGGATGCCTAGAACAAATGAAACTCATGACGGATGATCAAAAGGTGAATGCTTCACTCCTTCTTTAAAAGGGGAACAAGGATACCCTTGGCAGGGAATAGAGAGGCAAAGATTAAAACAGACACAGAAGGAACACCCATTCAGAGCCTGCCCCACATGTGGCCCATACATATACAGCCACCCAATTAGACAAGATGGGTGAAGCAAAGAAGTGCAGGCCGACAGGAGCCGGATGTTGATCTCTCCTGAGAGACACAGCCAGAATACAGCAAACAGAGAGGCATATGCCAGCAGCAAACCACTGAATTGAGAATAGGACCCCCGTTGAAGGAAGCAGAGAAAGAACTGGAAGAGCTTGAAGGGGCTCGAGACCCCATATGTACAACAATGCCAAGCAACCAGAGCTTCCAGGGACTAAGCCACTACCTAAAGACTATACATGGACTGACCCTGGACTCTGACCTCATAGGTAGCAATGAATATCCTAGTAAGAGCACCAGTGGAAGGGGAAGCCCTGGGTCCTGATAAGACTGAACCCCCAGTGAACTAGATTGTTGGGGGGAGGGCGGCAATGGGGGGAGGATGGGGAGGGGAACACCCAGAAAGAAGGGAAGGGGGGAGTGGGATGTTTGCCCGGAAACCGGGAAAGGGAATAACACTCTAAATGTACATAAGAAATACTCAAGTTAATAAAAAAAAAAAGAAAGAAAGAAAGAAAGAGAGAGAGAGAGAGAAAGAAAGAAAGAAGGAAAGAAAGAAAGAAAGAAAGAAAGAAAGAAAGAAAGAAAGAAAGAAAGAAAGAAAGAAAGAAAGAACAAGGTAGGAGGACAGTTATGAGCTTACGGCCAGTCTAAGCTCTACAGTGAGCCCAAGGCCCTCCTGAGATTTATATATAAATCTATCTTTAAAAAAATAGAAATACCAACTTGAAATTTTAAAGCAATAAGTGATGAAAATACTGATCAAATTTTAAAGGAACAAGAAACTCAAGGATGATATAAAAAATGAAGAATTATTCGTAGAACTATTAGTCATGGCCAATACCATGGGCAAAGAGGTAACTGGTCTAAAGATGGACAGGTGCTAGTGAGATGCCTCAGAGTTTGAGAATATGGACGTCTCTTGAAGAGGACCTATGTTTGCTTTGCACCCTTCAAATTAAGCAGCTCACACCCAGCTCAATCTTTAGCCACATAGGATCTAACACAAATACTATCATGGGCACATATTCCAATAGATAAGTAAAAGAAAAAAAAAAGAACTACAAAACAAAAATTAAAATTAAATTCTTTTCAAAAGTTACCTAATAAACAGTGTAATATATATTCAACTGAGCAGGAGATGAAAATTTTATAACAAAATATATTAATTAATTTATTTATTATTTTGGGGGAGTTAAATTGACTTATATATTCTGAATCACACACACACAGCAGATTTATATTACCGTCTTTGTTTTACCATCAAAGTTTTAAAGAACTTGACTTCTCTATACCTGTTTTAATTTTTACAACTTTATTATTTCATTATATTTACATTTAAAAACAGTAGAAAAATGATTGACCATTTATTTTGTTCTCTCTTTTCTTAAAATCTTTAATCTATTTTTATACTCCAGGCTTTCTATCCCTCATGGCCTGACCTCAGATTGTCCTTCATACCATACCTTTTCCTCCATCTCCAAGAGGATGCTACTCCTCATCTCCACCCCACCAGACATCCCCACTCCCTAGGACCTCAAGAGAGACCCATCAGGAGTCCACAGGACATAGCAACTGCAGATCAGCCAGGAACAAGATCCTTCAGGTTTCCATCTGTGCTCCTAAGATAACCCTATGCCACAGCTCCCAGCACCAAAATCCTGTCCAGAGACAGCTGTTCTCTAAGGAGTGCTGACACATCTAAGGTCACAGATGAGACCACCACTATTACTCCAATAGCTGGATCAAGGGGGACCTTCCAGAAGCCCGCAGGGCACAGGAACCTCGAGCAGCCATTATGAAACAGAAGGAACACTAAATCATTCTATAAAGCTACAATTACTGATACCTAAACCACACAATGACCAACAAAGGAATAGAACTTCAGAACAATTTCGCTTATCAATATCAATGTAAATATACTTGATACATTTCTTGCAAACTGAATCCAAGAACTCATCAAAACCATCATTCACCAACAAGTAGGCTTTAGCCCAGTGATGCAATGTTAGTTCAATAGTTGTTTTTCATTTTTTGTATTCTGTTGGTGATGCTTGATTTTTTTTTCAGAAAGTCCTATCATTTGCCACTGACTTTTTGCCTATTTCCCATTTTCTCTTCTATCAGATTCAATATTTCTGGTCTTACACTGTGACCCTTGATCCATTGAGAGAAAAACTTATTTTTCAGAGTGATAAGTATATATCTACTCTCATATACATCAGTTTTGAGAAGCACTGTTGTTGAATGTACTGTCTTTTTCCAAAGGCATATTTTTGCCTTTTTTTGTAAAAAAAAATAATAAGGTGTCTGTAGGTATGTCAACTTATGTTTGGGTCTTCAATTCTTTTTTTTTTTTTTGATCAAGGTGTGTATTTTTATTTCAATGCTGTAATTTTATGACTATAATTTTATAATATAAATTGAAATATGATCTGATACCTCCAACACTTCATTTACTATTCATTAAGGAACAATTAGTTCAAGGAAAATTGAGTATGACATTTCAGAGTTTAGTTTGAGATAATGTGTGTTACAAATGACAATGGGGACATGAACTATGGAAAATCAATTATTTATAGTGGAGGAATTCCCCATTTATTACAAAATTTAACACATTGCTAACATGATTCATCTCAATGGTTAGTCACTATATATTTTCTAGTTACTAGAAAAGTTAGTAGAAAAGCAATTTTGAGTAAATAGTCTAAAACCTTGAAAGACAAAAAGAAAAATACCGCATATTGAAATTTAACTACAGGCATAGTTGTGTTAGGAAAAATTGGTCTGGACACTTTAACCAAAATGTAGAGAGTAGACAGGGCACGTAGAACATTAGTAGACATGCTTTGCATTAAAAAAAAATAGAAGGATAGAAAGTAAGAGCATGGATAGCTCTGTGAAGACGATATCTATAATACAGCCAGGAGATCAATGTTAACTCGAGCATGTTGGTAAGTCCTTTAGTTACCTATAGCTTCATTGCTTGCATAATCCAACGTAAGTTTACAATCTGATGCTTTTAATTAACTATCTGATACCTGTGCAAAGGGTTCAGAGGTTAGACGCAGTTGCTTCCTTATCATGAGGACCAGATATCTAAAGCTAGCAACCATAGAACGAGCCAGAGTCTTCCACACGTGTATGATTCCTGTTCTGTTGACAGCTGAGACAAGTTGACAGCTGGAGTTACCACCTTCCAGCCACACTAAGAAAAAACAAACTGGGAACCAGCTTCCAAGGACTAGGCAGCGAGGGAAACAAACATTCAACAAAACTTTCCCACACAAATCATCAAGAACTTCCTAAAATGCCTTATTCTGGCCTTCTGCTCATACAGATATATACACATGTGCATACATACATACATAAATTTAAATATATGAATAAATTAAAATTTAAGTGAATAATTATCCATTTATCGCTAGTAGATGATGAATCATATCACTTTAATTATTCAAGCAATCTATTTTAGATTTTGAACATATTTTAATAAATAATGTGAAAATTGCCTTATATTAAGTAATACCTAGAAACATGTTTTATGTGTGGAATTAGTAAGCCTCAGTTTCCTTTTATTCTTAAAATGGGAAGAGAAGTGAGCCTCTCTGACAGTGTTGGCCTACAAATGGTTTGAGTTAATAAATATAAAATATGTGGCATTTAATATTCTAAAGCAATATTAAACAGTAGCTGTTCTGTGTCTCTGATACCCTCATGCTATAATAGATGAATAGCAATAACATTTATGTCATTCCTTAATACTCAAGAAGCCAAGCTGTCAACTCAAATCTTAAGATGGATGAAGTAAGTATGGCCATGCTTCCCCAGACAGAACGTTCAGCATGTGTTTGCACCAGTGTACTTACTGAAAAAGAGGCATGCTGAAAAGGCATACTTTACTGCTCAAAGCCTTTCATATTAAGTATTCAGAAAAAGAAATTACTGAGTGGGAAGCCTGCTATTATCTCTACTAATAAAGCCACTTGAAATTCTCTTGCTAAAATTTTATTTCCCAATGTCAGCTTTAAATAAGGAGATGAAGAATTCTCAAATAATGGCAATATAATCCAATTAAGTTATAACACTAACAATTAAAAAAGATGATCATAATTTGAAAACTTTCCTGCACAAATCAATAACTTCCTAAAATGTGTGATTTTCTCTATATAATGGGATAAAATGTGAATGCTTTTAACTTTCTGTATTCTACATGAAATTATAATCATTTGACTAATGGGAAACATCGAGAAATTACCAATAACACCAAAAATAATTTTTGGCCCCACATTAGCAACTATTTCCATTCCTTTCATTCTGGAGTGTAAGCCCAGCAAGTTATAAAGTAAAGAATACTGCAGAAGACCTAAATGTCTTTCCCCAAGGACCATTTAACTCTTGCCTGGGAAATATATAAGAAAAATCTTTCTCTTTCCACGAACTGTAGTGCAATGTAATACCACATGATGAAAACTGAAAGATTAATTGATATTATGATGATATGAGGCATTTTTTTTTGCCTTAGCATACCAGGTGCATTGCAGGCACGCAACACTGTGGTTCACCTCATGGTGGAGCTTCCTCTTCCTTTCCATTGAGTGTCGCAGTAACAGGAAAATTACCTTTGTATAGAGATAAGTATTGGTAATACAGACGTGAGGTTTGTGGTGTAATATCTAGCACATGAATGGAACACTAATCGGAAAGAGAAAACAGAAAGATAATGTGAATAATTTTGGCAATTAATTTATCTTGTATAGTACTGGTGTCTCTGAGTTGCCACATATTGCCTGAAGCACCACTTTCTGTTCCTCTAAGCAGTGCAAAAATCTTGGGAAGAGATGACACTTTTTGAAAGAAGTCAATGAATCTACATTCAAGTCTCAAACTAGAAAATCAAAACTAAGCCAAATACAGAAAAGCACAGTGCTGAGAAGGCAACAACACAAAGATAATATATTGAAAAAAAAAAGACTTGACTTGGGGATATTAAATGTTCAAATTACAGGGAATAATACAAGTACAGAATATTTATAGCATCTATTTAGTTTATTCTTTTAGTTTTTAGCATTATAATTATGACAATTTTCTTTCATTTCCAACTATCTTCCTTCATTCCAATGGGATTGGATTTGTTTAAAATGAATGTGGCTGGAGACTCGTTTGCTAAACAAATCTAAAACTAAAGAAAATATTTTATCAACTTCAATGTAAGCATCTCTATAACATTGATTAAATGTATGAAATCTTGACATCACTGAAGAAAAGCTTCAGAACAGAAACACATTTTTTGGTTTGTTTGCTGGTTTGTTTTGTTTTGTTTTATAAGATGCCCATGTGTAGTACATGAGAGTAAAAATAAGCAATGGGATTTTTTTCAAACACAAAAGTAGGTACACTACAAAGTAAAAATTCAAGAAATGAAGAAAAATCTTGCAAAATGTAACACTAAAATGTTTGAAAACTATACACCAGGCTGTTCAACTAGGGGAATGGAATTAAATGGCAGACAACAAACTCAGAGATAGCCACAGCTCCAATAGTTAGGGACACACATGAAGATCAAACTGCACATCTGTTACCAAGTGTGTCTGGGCTCTAGATCCAGCCCGTGTCCTCTATAATCGGAGGTTCAGTCTCCATAAGCCCTCATGGGCCCAAGATCATTTACTCTGTAGGTTTTCTTGTGGTGTCCTTGAACCCTTCTGTTCTCTCAATCCTATCTCCCCACTCTTCCACAAGAACCCCTGGCTCCTCTTGATTTTTGGCTGTGGCTCTCTGCCTCTGTTTCCGTCTGCTACTGGACAAAACATGCCAGGACAATTGCACTAGGCTTCTGTCTGAAAGTTTAGCAGAGTATCATAAGGAGTGGCAGGGTTAGCCTCTCTTACATGTGACGGGTTTCAAGTTGGGCCAGTCATTAGTTGATTCTTCCCTCAATGTCTGAGACATCTTTATCTCTATACATCTTGCAGGCAGGACAAGTTTTGAGTTGAAGAGTTTTGGAGTGGGTTAATAGCCCCCTTGTTCCACTGGAAGTCCTCCCTGGCTAAAAGATGTGGCCAACTTCAGTCTCCATTGCCCTAACTGCTAAGAGTCTCAGCTGGGATCACTGCCACAGACACCCTGGAGCCTCTCCAGTCCCAGGTCTCCACCTAGGCCCAGAGATGCGTCCATCAATTTTCATACTCTCTTGTAAGCCTCTCCAGCCCACCCCCATTTCCAGACTTGATCCCTGTCCCTGTCCCGCTTCTTACACCCTCTCATAGAGTTCCCTTCCTTCATCCAACTCCACTGTGTATTTTGTTTCCCCTTTCTCCCTTGGGTACTCCTTTTGACTTAGTATCTTTGGGTCAGGGGATTGTAGTGTGTTTGCTGCACTTGATGTTATGGCTAATTTCCACTTATAAGTGAGTACATACAATGATTATGTTTCTAGGTCTTACCACACACAGGATGATATGTTCTAGTTCCATGCATTTGCCTGCAAATTCATGATTTCTTTGTTTTTAATAACTGAATAGTTTTCCATTGTACACACAATTTCTTTATCCATTCCTCAGTTGAAGGATATCTAGGTTATTTCCATTTTCAGGTATTTTAAATAAAGCTGCTATAACATAGTTAAGCAACTGTCTATTTGGTATGGTTGGGCATCATTTGGGTATATGCCCAGGAGTGTCCTT
Organism: Rattus norvegicus; assembly: GCF_021556685.1. Taxonomy (NCBI): domain Eukaryota; kingdom Metazoa; phylum Chordata; class Mammalia; order Rodentia; family Muridae; genus Rattus; species Rattus norvegicus. The sequence continues at coordinate 85,801,538 of NC_141536.1, forward strand.
AAGGTAAAAATCTTGTCAGTTTTCTGACAAAGCATCAAATTGATTTCCAAACTGATTACACAAGTTTGTACTCCCAACAGCTGTAGATGGGTTGTTCTTTGTTCCACATCCTTGCATGTACTGTCACTTGAGTTTTTAATCTTATCCATTCTGACCAGTATATAAAGGAATTTCAGAGTCATTTAGATTTGCATTTTCCTGATGAATGAGGATGTTCAGCATTTCTTTAAGCTTTCTTTTCCATTAGCAATTCCTCTGTTGAGAATTCTCATTAGCTTTGTACCCCATTTTTCAATTGGACTATTTGGTTTGTTTGTGTCCACTTTCATGAGTTCTTTATATATTTTGGATAATAGTCCTCTGTCCAATGGACGGTTGGTAAAGATCTTTTATCATTTTGTAGGCTGCAGTTTTGTCCTATTGATGATATCATTAGCCTTGCAAAAGCTTTTCAATTTCATAAGGTCCCATTTATTAATTGTTGATCTTAGAGTGTGAGCTATTGGTATATTCAGGGATTTGTCCTCTTGCACCAATGTCTTCAAGGTAGTCCCCAACTTATTCTTCTATTAGTTTTAGGGTATCCAGTTTTATATTGAGGTCTTTGACCCTTTTAGGTTTGAATTATGAGCTGGCGATAAATATTTGTCTATTTGTATTCTTCTACATTGAGAGGTCCAGTTATCATTTAGTGAAGATGCATTCTTTTTTCTATTATATGGCTTTGGCTTTGGGCTTTGGCTTCTTTGTCAAAAAAAAATCAAGTGTTTACAGAAGTGTCGGCTTATTTCTGAGTCTTTGTTTTGGTTCTGTTGATCAACACGTCTGTATTAGGCGAGTACCATGCAGTTTTTATTTCTATCGCTCTGTAGTACAGCTTGAAAATCTGATAGCTCTAAATGTTGTTTTATTGTACAAGACTGTTTTGCTATCCTGTGTTTTTTATGTTTCCATATGAAGTTGAGAATTACTTTTTTCAAAGTTTATAAAAAATTCTGTTGGCATTTTGATGAAAAGTGCACTGATTATGTAGATTGCTCTTGGTAAGGTGGTCATTTTTTCTATGTTAATCCTACTAATCCATGAGAATAGGAGATCTTTCAATCTTTTGACATCTTCAATTTTTCTTTCTTCAGAGACTTAGGTTCTTGTCATACAGATCTTTCACTTGCTTGATTAGAGTTAAACCAAGATATTTTATTTTATTTGTGACTACTGTGAAGGGTGCTGTGTAGGGGGAGGAGCTGATACCCAAATCCAGTTCTCTAATTGCTTCTTGATTTGTTCAAAAAGAAGGCAGAATTCAATTGCTGGGTGAAGGGTAAAGGTGGGTCTTCTGGGTTCCAGGAGGAAGAGCAGAAGAGAGAAAAAGGAAAGGGTATTCTGGCCATGCTTAGGAACAAGGAGGATACAACAACCATGTAAGGTCTCGTGGCAGCCAGAACCAGGAGGCCTCAGCCATCAGTGGACTGCTGATAAAGTCTAGCTGATAGTTAGGACACGAGATTATTTGTCCACCAATTGTATTATCTGGCCAGTTGTAAGATAATAAAGCAGATAATATTTTTCTTCTACTGAGCAAAACTGGGCAGAGAAAGAGGGAAGCCGGAGCAGTAGTTGGCAGCTTGGCAAAGCTAAGCTAGGGAGGGGCTAGGAAAGTGATTGTAGCTCCCAGGAAAGGTACTAGATGGCCACTGCCAGAGCTAAGTCAGAAGTGAGACTGGTGGCAGCCAATCTTGGAGCTAAGCAGGGAGTATGCATGGGTTAAGCTTCTGGGAAGGCAGTAGCATGATTTTAAAAATCATTGTTTAAGAAATCATTGTTGTTTCCCTGATTTCCTTCTCAGCCCAATATCTTTGTATAAAGAGGGTTTCTTGATTTTTTTTTAATGTTAATTTTATATCTAGCCACTTTGCTGGAGGTTTTTAATCAGCTGTACAAGTTCTCTGTTAGAATTTTGAAGTCACTTACATAATTGTCATACCACATATGATATATGATGATAATTTGATTTCTTACTTTCCAATTTGTATCCCTTGAGTTGCTTTAGTTGCTCTAGATAAAATTTCAAGTACCATGTCAAATAAACAGGTCGAGAATGGGCAGCTGTGTCTTGTTCCTGATTTTAGTGGAACAGATTTAATTTGATGTTGATTACTGGGTTACAATATATTTCTTATATTATGTTTGGGTATACACATTGTATCTCTTATCTGTCCAAGACTTTTAACAGGAAGGAGTTTTGAACTTTATTAAAAGATTCTTTAGCAGCTAATGAAATAATTATGTGATTTTATTATTTACTTGTTTATATGGTCAATTATGTTAATGTATTTTTGTATATTGAACCATCTCTGTATCCCTGGTATGAAGCTTACTTGATCATGGTGGATGATATTTTTTGATGTATTATTGGATTTGGCTTGCCAGTATTTTATAGAGTATTTGTATTTTTTGCATCAATGTTCATAAGAAAAATTCGTCTATAATTCCTATTTTTGTTGAGTCTTTGTATGACTTAGTTATCATGGTGACTGTTGCCTAATAAAAATGAGACTGACAATGCTCCCTCTGTTTCTGTTTTGTGGATAGTTTGAAGAGTATTTACATTAGCTTTTCTCTGAATGTTTAGTAGAATTCAATGTTAAAACCATCTGGCCTTGTGGGGGTTTGTTTGTTTGCTTGGTTGTTTTTGTTCTTCTTATTGTTTTGTTTATTTTTTTTCTTGGGGTTTTGTTCATTTGTTCGTTGGTTGTGGTTTTGGACAGTGTAGCGAGACTTTAAATGGCTGTTTCTACTCCCTTGGGGGTTGTAGAACAACTTAAATACCTGATTTTGATTTAACTTTAGTTGTATCAAGAAAAGCATTTATTTTATTAAGATTTTCCCATTTTATGGAATATAGACTTTTTGGAGGGGACATGTTTTTTGTATTTTTTTTGTTTTGTTTTGTTTTGTTTTGGTTTTTTTTAGATTTATTTATTTTACATACTTGAGTACAGTGTTGCTGTCTTCAGCCTCACCAAAAGAGAGCATCAGATCCCATTACAACTGTGATTTTGAGCCACCTTGTGGTTGTTCGGAATGAAACTCTGGAGGTCAGAAAGAGCAACTATTGCTTTTAACCATCTCTCCAGCCCTGACTATGTGCTTTTGAAGACCTTTTGATTCTTTGGATTTCCCCAGTGTCTGTTTTTGTATCTCCCTTTTCATTTTGGATATTTTTGATTTGGATACTGTCTTTCTACCTTTTAGTGAGGTTTCCTAAGGGTTTGTCTATCTGGTTGATTTTCTCAGAGAACCAGTTCTTGATTACCTGGATTCCTTGTAGTGTTCTATCTGTTTCTAATATATTGATTTCAGACTTGAGATTGATTATTTCCTGCCATCTACCTCTCATGGTTGTGCTTGATTCTTTTTGTTTTATAGTTTTCAGGATTGTTTTATTTTTTTTACCTCAGTGTTACAGCTTCTTTACTGAGGTAATAAGGCCTATATCAACCTTGGGGGTTGGGGATGAATATAAATTCTGTTTTAATTGAATATTTCTTTATTTACATTTCAAATGTATTCCTTTTCCCAGTTTCCTGTCCATATCCCCTCCCACTCCCCTTCTTCTATAAGGAGGACTGCTTTTCAGTTGCTGGTATAAGACCGTTCCAAACATTTCTGGTTCAATCTATTAGTACTTTATAACATTTATATTAAATTAGGTTGGTGAAATTTTCTCCTATCATTTTATTTAAAATATTTTTTGTACCTTGTAGCTGGGTATCATTTCCTTTTATTCCTATCATTCTTAGGTTTTGCATTTTCATAGTTGTTTACTGTATGATCCAGGGACAAGGGACAAGGGACAAGGCAGAAGGCTGGTCCCACTGCTGCTTCAACCCAAGGCAGCCCACCAAACTATGTCTTGCCTGCTGGCAGTCACACTAATGCAGAGATGCATTGGTCACAGAGCCCTAGCTTCACCAATGCAAGCACCTCACACACTTTCAGCATTCGAGCTCATGGCCTATCAGAGGACTGATGGCTCTTACACTCTGTGACCTTCAACACCCTCACCAAGCCAAGTGTTATACCAGGTGTAAATCTAGCTCAGTGCTGATGGATCAACTACCTGTATGTCGTGGGGAATAACTGGATAGGAAATGGGTTAACATTTACATTTTATGTAAGGTCTGAGGCTATAAAAGCTTCAAAAAGGGTAGAGAGTCAGAGAAATTGTTTGAAGGTCTAGGAAAAACGATTGGGCTTTGTAATGGAAATTATAAGAATTAGGGAATGTAGAAAAAAACTTAGATGGTAGTAAGAAAGTGATTTATCTTTTTGTAAATGTAAAAGGATTCTTAGAAGCTTCAGGGAATACACCTCTTACAAATCAAATGCACTCCAGATAAGCAATAACAATTAGCAGTCTGTTTCTCTCTCTACTTGCATATTCCTGAAGGTGGGATCTGTTTTTTTGTTTTTTCCCCCTGATCCTGGGACCTCTGACCCTCCCCCCAACTACAAAGCCCATTGGCCTAAATTTTCAAATGTACACCCAAGTAAAAGTTCTTCTCCCTAAACTACTTAACTTTATTTTCTGCCCCTAACATATGTGTGTGTTTGTGAACGTGTATGTGTGTGTGTGTGTGTGTGTGTGTGTGTGTGTGTGTGTGTGTGTGTGTGCGCGCGTGCGTGCGTTCCAGCATCCTGCCAAATATAGAGGTTTCACTAGAACTGGCATCCAGTACAGTTCCGAAACAGTTACCCACAGGCGCTTCGGCCCAACCTCACAGATTACTTACCCTGGATCTGCACAGTCGGACCCTCCAGATGGTCCTGTGCTATGGAAGCAGTGAAACAACCAGCTCTGCCAGGATTTGGCCAACATTCTAGCTTTTTGGCCACACCCTGTCACAATGCCCCAATATCAGCAGGAAGTAGTTATAGGTGATTACATCACCCCTTAGACAAAAGGCTGAGAAGTTTGGTTTCAGATCCAGGGACCAGGGACTGAGGTGAGTATTTTACGTACCAAAGTAAACATGGCCTCCAGGTGATCCCAGCATCTTCACTTCGAACCAGGTAGACTGGTAGACCCTGCAACAACCCTAAACTTTCCAAACCAGAGACTGCACTGCCTTTCCCTTGGGAAGTTCTTCCCTATGTTATTCAGACATTTTGCTGTCGCCTATATCCTTGCCCCTCCTCCCCTTATCTCACTGCATGCCCTCTTTCTCTTTTCTCCTCTTTCTTCTCATGGTAACTTCTATGTCCTCCTTGCCTGTGGCCAGTTAACTCACCAGATAACAACTTTCCAATAAACCTGTGTTTAATATAATATAATATAATATAATATAATATAATATAATATAATCTGGCTTATTTCAGTGACGAAGAAATAACTTATCAAAAGTATACCAGATTTCTTGGATGTTTTGTGTCACAAACTTTTTAGATTTAGCATTTTCTTTGTCCGATGTATGGTTTTCTTCAACAGTGTTTCTATGCCTGAGATTATCTCTTCCATCTCTTGTATTCTTTTGGTGATACTTACGTCTGTAGTTCCTGTTCTTTTTCCTAGGTTCTCTGTCTCCAGAGTTCCCTCAGTTTGTGTTTTCTTTATTGCTTCTATTTCCATTTTCTGTTCTTGGACAATTTTATTCATATCTTTCACCTGTTTATTTTATTTTCCTGTATTTCTTAAAGAGTTGTTTTTTTCATTCCTCTTTAAAGGTCTCTACCATCTTTATAAGATTAGATTTAAGATCCTTTTCTTATGCTTTAGCTGTGTTAGGATAGCCAGGGGTTGCTGTGGCAGGATAACTGGGTTCTGGTGATACCATTAGCTGTGGCTCTTGGTGATTATGTTCTTATGCTTTCTTAACTATCTGGTTATTTTTTGCATTGGGTGGATGTGCCTGGTGCGAGTAAGACTTCTAGGGGAGGCATACAGAGCCTTACAATGGATCTCATTGGTATGAGCAGGCATTCAAGGAATCCTAGGAACTTGATAGGCCTGTTCTTATTGGGAAATAAGAGGGTGAACTTACCTTACCTAGATAGAGAGCATGGCGTGGTCAGGCTCATCAAACAAGATCAAAAAAGGGAATGCCAGCTGGTAAAGTGAGTCCTTTACTTTGCACCCAGCTTGGAGTAGCTATCCAGATGTGGTAGTCTGCAACCTGATTAGCAGTGTCTCCACAGTGTGCAGCTGACCTCTCTTGGCTAAGACCCGGGTGGACCTGGCTCTGCTGTCTGTGCTCCAGGTAGATCCAATTGTCAGGGGATTCCCAGAGGTAGGTGAGGGATCTTAATATAGGAATTTTGAGAGCATACAACCACTTAAACTTCACTTCTGAGATGATTTCATTGAAATTATGTGTGGGTATACAATTATATTTGAGCATGAGTGAATTTGCGATATATTTAACATATATAATTTTACAAGGATCAGTATGGAAACATATCTTTCTGATATTTAAGGTGCTTAGTCAAAAATGTGAAATTAAAAGCAAAGAAATTGTCTAATTTTATTAAATTAAAATGAATGGAGCTAAAAATTCAGAGTAATTTTAAATATAGCATTTATATGGTAAAGGACTTTCTAGAATACACATACCTCTTTGTGAATAAGCTCTGTGGATGTAGATAGCATCATAGATTTTATTGTAGCTAAATTTCATATTAATTTTAATACTAAAATATAATACTAAATCTTAATACTAAATTCTAATGTAGTATTATATGATGAAAGAGTTTCTAAAACACATACCCCTTTTTAAATAAGTTTAGTGAATGTAGAAAGCACTATAGTTGGCTGCAGAATAGACAAGATTACAGAGAAACCGTAAAGAAAGAAAATTAGTGCTTAAAGAATTTAATAATAAATCTAAATCTGTAGGACAACAAGATGGCAGAATTGTATTTAAGAAGCTCTTCATTACTAAACTATAGGTTTAGCATTATGTATTTGGATTATTACATATTACTTTGGATATCATACAAACCATGTTTGTCTTGGCTCATTGGAGGCCAACTCTGAATGTGTTAAAACAGTTGTGAGCTCCCAGACGAAGGCTTTGGTCACTTCTCCTAGCCAATATTCTCTTGTGTGTGCAGATCTCAGATTCTTTACTGCCTATTCTGTCTGACAAGCCTGATTAACTCTGAACGCTGAAAAGACATTGATTAACTTACAAATAATTTGAAAAAAAAATACCTTTATTTCATTCAGTAGAAAAGCACATTACAAGTCATCTAGAAAAATATTGTCAGTCCATTATCTTGGATCTAATTCTTTTCTTTTGAAACCATAAAAGAATATTTGACTCATTTTTTATTGCCAGGAGCTTTATTTTCACCCTCACTTTTGGAACAGGGAAAATAGCATCTTCTATCCCTTGAGGGAGAAATAGGATGCTCTAAGATACAAACAAATGTGACAAGGACACGGAGCCTCATTTATAATACCACACAACAACAACAACTGATCGGGTACATTGTGGTTGGAATATAAAATTTCATATTTAAATGTTTATTGTGTAGTCTTTCTTCGCCCGCAATAGCGTGGAACCTGATGTAGAAATTTAAAATTATCTTCAAACTTCTGAATAATTCAGGGTACTAGTTTCTTCAAACTAGAAAATTCTTTTAGAGTTACATTACATAATGCAGCATCCTGATGATGATACACTCTGAAATTTTTCAGCATCAACAAGGTAAACAGGATTGGCAGGGATTTTCCTGGAGCTCAGAGATGTGTGTTTCTGGTGTTCTGTTTTGTTAGTGTTCTCAATGTTGCTTCTATTCCCTCTCTTGATTTTAGGAAGAACAGATACTATCTCCATGTGTCCACGTGTTTTGTCCATAACCAGTGCAGAGTTAGTTACTTTACATCACACTAAAATCCCACACAGTGCTCTTCTCTAGTTGCTTGTCAATTCCTACACGAAAGTGTGGTGTTGTTGACTGTAATCAGAAACATAGTCCTAAATGTCGTTCCAAGTACAGTTCAAACTGTTATAGCTTCATCTTCAGAGACTTTACCACACGTTTTATTTTTTAACTTAAGTCAAATAGCTAACTATACATGTAGAAAGCCACAACACAGAGTGCAGTGAATCTGGGCATATACTACAATTAGAGTGATTCTAACAACAGTATACGTTCTCTTCCCTAAAATCTCTGTAACAATGGCAATCTAGAAACTTATGTGTACAAAGTACCTACCTTTGATAGCTTCCTTACTGCCATTACACCAAGTGTTCTTGCAATTGTTTAAAAATGACTGTACTGTATGTTTAATAATTGTTTTAATGATGCTATATGTCGAGGGAAACATTGGAAAGTATGAATGCTGATCAGTTGCTGGTGGCTAGATAAAAATTATGGTTTGCCATTATCTTATTTAAGGACCCTGAGAAGAGATGTACATATAAAGAATTTTCAATATTGGAGATAATCAGATTATCAATTAAGCAGACGTGATCATCAACATAATTTAAAGTAATGGTAAATTTAATTTCATAAATATTATGAGAAATTTTCTTCACTAGTACTAGTGGATCATTAGTCCTCCACATTATTTCTTGAATTAATTAAAAAGAATGTATTGTGAGGCTAAAATTTTTATGTATTATCCTAAAGATTAAACCCATGAAGAAAACATTATGTACAAAAGATTTTTTTCCTTTGCTCAGTAACTCTAATATATGAGAAAAATAAAGCTCTGAGGTATTTCCAGTAAGGTAAACAGAGTGGAGCATTGTTACACTTGATAAAATTTCTCTTATATATCTAAAATGATTGTGAAAGATTTCTTCATTATCATAAAAAGTGAGTTATTTTAATTTTCTTTTTTTCCCAATTCTAAGAAGAAGGCTGGACATATGCTGAGTAAGTGCTCTGTCAGTGAGCAGTATCCCTATCCCTATTTTGAATTTTTGAAGAGATGCTAAATGTAATTATAAATAAATATAAATATAAATAAACTAAAACAAAAACATCTGTGCTTGAGCACAGAATGAATAAGTGATAATAATAAAACTTAAACAAGTATTTCATTTATCCCTAAAATCCAAAAGTTTAGAAACTCTTGAGACAACAAGCAGGCACAATAAAGACATGGTCTTGGTCACAGGGTTATATTCCTGTGTGAAGATTTGAATTGTTATACATGATTTTATGGTGATACACAGCAGCAAAGAATTTAGTTTCTGATGCCATCCAAAGGTAGCATTACAATTAATGACATAATTCATAACATTTTCTACTACTTCATCTTTTATTGACATTTGACATTTCATAAAATGAGCATTATGATATCACACACTGGTCATATGCACTCATAGGGATCTTATGCTCTGTGTGGAAAACTCTACTATCCAGAACAAGGTGGCATGGGGCAGGGAACAAAACAGGTGAGCAACACTAGAAACAGAAAATGGCAAACAAGTACATTTAAGTGAGTGTTCTGGGTAATTTTTTAAAAATTCCCATTAAGACAAAATTTATTTGCAGTCATCATGATAAAAAGTAGGTTATTTGCATAGACAAATAGAAATAAAGCTTATTCAACATTTATATCTTTCTTCATTCTTATAATACCAAAGAAATATAAAACTGTTTAACTACAGATATCTGTTTTTCTATATCCTCTGCAGATCTGTGTATTTGTCCCTACATAACCATCCTTAATGGGTTACACTTGTTCCTACATTCATATATGTGAATCACAATTTATGTTTAACAAGAAAAGCTGAGTTTATAAAAACCCACAAAATAAAAATTCTAATAAATAAGCATGATGATAAATGTCAGAAAATTCTAATACTCATTTCATAGATCATCTAGATGCAACTTAATCATCAAAATTACAGAATAAAGGCAGATCAAGAATGGGAAGACCAGCATTCTCAACTAACTTCGACCCCTGAGATCTCTCAGACACTGAGCTACCAACCAGGCAGCTTGCACTAGCTGATATCAGGCCCCCAAACACATATACAGCAGAGGACTACTGGGTTTGTGGTCAGTCGGAGAAGATGCACCTAGCCCTAGGGAGTGAGTGGGTTTGGGGGTATGGGGGTGGGGGTGGGGAAAACCTCAAAGAGATAAAGAGAGGAGGTATGGGATTTGCAATAGTCAGAGGGTGAACTGGAGGTGGGGATGAAGAAAAAGATTATATATATATATATATATATATATATATATTCTTCTGCATCTAATGAGATGATCATGTGCTTTGCTTTGTGTTTTTCTGTTTGTTTATACACTGTGGATTGCCTTTATCCATTTGCATATGTTCAAATGTCCTGACATTATTGAGATGAAGCCTACTTATTCAAGTTGAAAAATATTGTGAATGTTTTCCTGGATTCGTTTTGAAACTATTTTTATTGAATATGTTTAATCTATATCATAAGAAATATTGGTCTGTAACTCTTTGTTGGATCATTTTCTTAGTTAGGGTCTCTTGCTGAAATAAAGCACCATGATGAAAAAGCAAAAAAGAAAGAAAGGAAGAAAGAAAGAAAGAAGGAAAGAAGGAAAGAAAGGAAGGAAGAAACAAACAAACAAACAAAGAAACAAAGAAGGAAAGAAAGAAAGAAAAACAAAGAAAGGGTTTAGAAGGGTTTATATATATTTTAATTCTGCTTTTAATTTTGTTTCTGTTTTTAAAAATACTTTTGTGATAGTTTTGGGGTGCATTGCAAATCCACAGGCAGTTCATCATGCTGGACACTGCCTCTTTCAGATTGCCATCGTTACCCCAGGTTCTGTTAGGCAGTTTGACAGGCTTTAGCTTTTTCTACATGCCTAGTTTCATCTGAGACTCTTTTAGGAAGCTCAGCTTGTCTAAAGTCCTTAGCACTTATATGTGCTTGAAGAGGGAAGAACCTAGTAAATATGATCAGTTTCAGGGACTTCCTAAACCTGTATTGTATTGTTTACTTCCTAAGCTTAAGGAGTTTCTTTACATGATGGAATGTTTCACCTCCTTTTAGAACTTCCTAGTGTTTTTATTTCTCTTAGAACATCCTGTTTATACCTCACTGTACAAATCTTGTTCCTTAATAAGCTTTTCTCCAAGAGAGATGGTTTTATTTCAGAAGACATTGCTCATAGCAAACCTCATATATTTTACATGAATAGGATTTAATATCAATGTAGTGATCTAATTTAGGTTTCTCTACCTCATTGTAAACCAAAGTCATTGATTGGCTGTTTGTATGATATAAATTCCAAAATCAGATAAACAAAAAATTATGGAACAAATTATAAACAAAGATAAAATTTGAAAAGTGTTATTTAACTTAAAGACTGAATTTACAGTATGATTACTAAATGTTAGGAAACACAAAGGAAAGGAATTAATTCTTTTCAGTATGATTTAGAAACATGAAAGTTAGTTAAAAGAAAATCTATATGCTCTCTAATAAATAAGAGAATCCCTACACAGGAGTAAATAGGCTTGCATTTTATAAGAATTTCTACTACTTCATATTTGCTATGCATAGAATTAAGTCAAGAGCAATACAGATGTTTACAGTTAGATTTGACAGACATTAACAAAGGATTGTTTTCCTTTTCTCATTCTTTAAAGTGTGTATTAATTATTTATATATTTATCAAAATTTGTCTTCAAAGTGAAAATCAGGTCTTATATATATATATATATAATTTGTTTCCTCCTGGCACCACTCTTAAACATAGTTTAAGTTTATTTTGAACGTGATCTTCATTACAATTGTATATTCTCCATGACCTGATAAGTCTTTCACTTGTGATGTCGGGTCAACACTGACAGTACTTCAAAGTTTAGAACAATTTAGATTCTAATTTTGAAGTTTTAAGTGATCAGTTATGTTATAATAAAATACCTTATTTGGCTGGACTGATGAAATATATTTCTTGCTGCACTATTCATAATAACTGAGATGTTCAGCAAAACTCGATGTCTATTAATAAATGAACACAAGAACAAAATGTGCTACAAAGGCACACGGACTCTATAAAGCTAAATGAAACTATATCACCCAGAAAGAAATGAATAGAATGAGAAACGATCATGTTAAATGACATAAGACAAAGATTATAAAGATCATTACTGTTGGCTTTCCTTATGTAGAACCTTGATTGAAATATGAATATATATACACACATATATATATTATATGCACATACAAAGTGAAAGTTGGATACCATGAACTTAGAGAAAATGTTCTACAGGAGGAAGAAGAAGGGGAAGATCAGAAAGTAACAAGAGCAGCAGATAAATTAAATATCATATATCTTCTCTCCTATGAATAATATATATACACATATGCATCCATATGTTCATATATACATATATGTTAAGTATACTACACTGTGTATATACATTTATATGCATATGTGTACATATATAAATACTATATATTTATCACACACTACATATATGTGTGTGTATGAGAGAGAGACAAGAAAGCAAAGGTAAATATTGTTGCTAAGGAAGTTTTGCAGCTAGAAGTAGAAAGGAAGAGTGATAAGGATAGTATTCAGTTACCATAACAACTATGAAGGACAATGTCATAAAGAAAATCTTTGTTTTTCCTGATATATAAAAAGTTAAAGAAAAGTTTTCAAACACAGAAAATTAATGTATTGACAGAATTAATAAATAAACCCTCACAAACTAGAGTTTACATGTTTAAAATACTATATTTTTCCAAATTCATATTATATTTAAAATTTTGAAATTAAATAACTTTCTAAACCCAAATTGCATAGCTTATTCATTATTTCATAAAAGAAATGAAAACCAGAACATTGATTTTTATTTAAAATAGTTACTTTCATGTTAATTAATGATAGCTTTCAGAAATAGATTACTTATGAAAGCCCTTTTGTTGTTTTTTTTTTCAAAGCTAGCACATACACACTATTAGTACAGGGCCTTTGTTCATATAGAATAAAACCAGGTGTTATCTTGCAAAATTTTTTTGTCAGGAGCAGAGATATTGCAATCAATAAAATGCTTCGAACTTGCAAATGGAGCAGTATCTAATTCTAACCCATCGTTTGTACAGCTAAACATGACCCCACTGTTAGTCAGAGCCCTCAAAATTGCGGGTATGCTGGTCACCACTCTTAGTGTAATAGTGGCTTCTGTATCCCACTGAGAGCCCTGTATCCCATTGTTGCTACATTAGGAACAGCACCAGGGGATGTTTTCTTAATGACACATGTGTCCACACATAGGCACGCATGCCTTTACATACATATTCAAGATGCAAACACACACACATGCATGTACACACACACACACACACACACACACACACACACACAAATAAACTAGCAAGAAATCTATAATAAGCTAGCTTAACTTTTCTCAAACAACTTTAAAAGAAAGAATTAAGTCACTTCTTTCTTTAAAACACTAATTCTCAAAGGTCTCAATTAATATCTATCCTTAAAACATAAATGACAAAAATCATATTTTAATACTTCCTCTCTGATTGGTCTCATTTTGGATCTCTAGATAACCTTCATAGAAATAATAAAGTGGTACAGGTGAAATATTTCCAGAAATTTCACAGTGATGACTTAATGACCTACCTGTTGACAAGGACAGAGACAATTTTCAGGGTACTCTAAGCAGTGAGCAGAGTAATTATGTATGAATTCATATTCATGATATTTAAAGTCATTGAGAATTGAAAGGCATAGGATCTCTGTATGTCATTTCCTCTGCATGGCTTTTCTCTAACGACAGCTCTATTTTTCTTTAAACCTCATCTCATTTTCTCCACATGGATTTCTTACCTTCTCAAATTCATCTGCATAATTCCATATATCTTAAGTGCTAATTGACTTCTTTTCATGATGTTTAAGCTTCAATGTCTATTATTGTGTCAAGCTGCACATTCATGGGCATTAGATTGTAACTATAACTAGACAAAATTTTCTTTCTAGAAAGATCTCATGCAAATGGTTTCTCTAAGTGGGGGCTTTCATTCTCTGGCCTCATTTCCAGTGACCAATCAAAGTAAAACCAATTCTAGGCAATAGGATGAGTGGTATAAACCTGCTCCTATAGACAGTTTGTCACATCAGAAAAGTGACTACCCAGAGAATGGGATGAAGAGTTATTTCTTGAACACAGCAATAGATTCAATTTGTTAGCAAAAGAACCACTATATTAGTTCATGTTGATCTGTTTAGAAAAGGGATTTATTGGAGGAACTTGTGAAGTTTTTAAACAGTTATAGCACATGTCTTAAAGGTAACAAAGTGCCTTTGTCCTGTTTATCTAAAACTAACAATAATATTTGAGGAAAACTAGGGGATATTAACAACTGAAAGATATATAAACTGTGTTTTCAGATAGTAGAATTGGGGAAAATTTTCTATGAAAATTTCAGACCTTTATTTAGATAGTTTTAATCAACACTCTTAAGCATCTGTCCTGCACAGTACTCATGAAATACTTCGGTTGAGGTATGCTATGTGTTTCCATAGCTTTATAGGTAAATGTGTTCATTAATAAAAGTGTCAAATTCTCTCTTATATAAATTACCAAGAAAGAAAGTTATGAAATGTAAGAAATGTATAGAATTGTTAGAAAGGCTGAAATTACCCATGTCTGCAGCACTCTTTCTCTGTTTCTCTCCATACAATGAATGAGCTTTCCATTGCAACCAACCAGATGATTTGCTATACATAAATAATTATACTTATCAATAGACAGTGCATGATATTAAGGATGGTGAATGATATTTCTGTTTCTTTAATACCAATTTATTATTTCACCTTATAATGGCATTAGTCACAAAGTGAAGAAGATAGATTTTGCAATATTGTAAAAAGATCATTATTGTAGACAATAATCATAGATATATACATTAGTAGATACTGCAAACTAAAATTACATAATAAAAATTGACAAACTATTATTTACACTAATAAAATAATCACTGACAACATTCTTGATTAGTCATATCATTGGCCATCTTCAAAGGCCCACTAATAAATCTCTCTTGATAAATTCATCCTGCAAGATACACTGGAGCATTGATGGTTCAGAACTTCAGGAAGTGACCAACCCATGTCTAATTTAATTTGATGCTTACATTTTGAAACAAGCCCATGCCATATACTGCTTGAATGGCCAGGTACTAAAGACCAGATAGCTGAGATACCTAGGTTAGAACTAAACTGTAAACAACAATAGCAACAGCAATAAATCAATGAAATGATTACTAAAAATATTTGCTATACTCATAGATTGGCGTCTTGTCTAGTTGTCATCAGTTAAGTTTTCTCCAGGAGCAAATAGAAGTATACAGTAGAGAAACACGATCAAGGGAGAATGACCAATTGGAGGTCTCCATTGGGCCACTCCCTTAGGAGTTCTAGGATCTGCACAGAAGAGGAGGGGAAATATTTTTAAAGTCAGAGGGTTTGGAGGACTCCAGGAGAATATAACTAACTAAATCAAATGAATAGGACTCATATAGGCTCACAGAGGCAGAAGCCATTCAGAGGGTCTGAATGGATCTTCATTATGTCCTGTGCACCTTATAATGTGGTTCTTGACTTGTTATTTTGGAACATGTAACAGTGGGAGCGGGTGTGTTCGGGGCTTTTTCTATGCACCAAAGACTCCTTTTCCTCCTCTTTGGTTTCCATATCCAGTTTCAGTGTAAGGAATTTTGCCTTTTCTTATTATATTTTGTTTTGTTGTGTTTGGTTGTTGTCTATTGAAAGGAGACAGAGCAGGAGAGGATACAGGGATCAGGGAAAATGGGGAGAAGCTAAGAGGAGTGGAGGAGTGAAAACTGTGGTAAGATGAGAAAAGAATCTATTTCCAATAAAAATGATAAAATTATGAATTCAAATATTATACTTTTCTTTCTTAAGTATTGATTCTCATTTTAGGAATACAAATAAGAATATAGATGATGTACAATATATAAAGTCATATGTGGAGAAAAATATTGAAAAAGAAAATTCACTAATAATTTGTAATTGAACTGCTTAATTTCAATCCTTTCTTCAACTGTTTGATGTAAATAGAAAAGTAATCAGTTGTTCTTTCCAATAGAGAACAAATATTTTTATATGGCAATTTATTAAATGTGAATGTATCATAATTATTTTGACTTCTAATTAAGTTTTAAATAAATCATATGTTGTAGATAAAGTGTCAAAAACTATGGTAACTGAGTAAGATTCAAAGTACAGCATAGTGTCCTTATCTTTCAAATAATGTAAAAGCATCAATAAAACCTGCAAGTAATTGAAAGCCTTTTGTTTTCACTTTTTCCTCTACATTAACATTTTTTTTTGGTTCTAAATGTCTAAGTGACCTGTCATTGTGTTTTTCTTATCCATGGTTGAATTAGACATGTTGACAATCGTTCTACCTCTACTTCCCATGTTCTGAGAGTGTAGTTATGGTAATCATCCCCCACCCACTTAAGTTTCCTACCTTTTCAAGGTTCATTTCAAAGTGCTATTCTCTCAGATAAGCCAATTTGCCTTTAATATTCAAATATATTTCTCTCTAACTTAAAATGGCCATGTATTTTATGGATACACTTATTGAAGCATTCGATTTTGCTCTACAAATATTTAATTACTTATATGTAAGCCAGTAATAGAAGTAATAGTCTTGTCCTTACTTGTAGCATAAAGTCCAAACTATATGTGCTGAATAAATATTTTTGAAAGGTACATGAACTAGAGACTAACCCAAGTTAATTTCTTAATCGTCTCAAATTATAACTCAAGCTTCACTTTTTATGGCAATAATAATAATAATAATAATAATAATAAATAATCCACTACAGTGTGAGGAAATGCTTATGGTCTTTCTACTCTTGTCACATGGATCTATTTAAACAATAATTCTCATCTCGAAGAATTCTGAGAAGTCGATGAAAATATATATATTAAAATGGTGACTATAATTATAAAGTGTCTTGCAAACATTCATGTTTATAGAGAAATCAAACACATTTAAGATTCTAAATGTTGCAAATATATTTTCTATTCACCTGATGTAGTTGCTGTTCTGAAGGCTTACTTCTGAATCAGCTCACCCTTTCTAGTTCCTTCTGAACTCTGGCTAACTGGTTCAACTCAGCTGTTCTGGCACAAACTCCTTTCCACAATGACTATTCAAACTGGCTTCTCTCACCTTCTGACTGAATTGCTCTTCTTGGCTTCAAACTAAATCAAGAAACTTGTTCTAATCTCTGTCTCCTCATTTGCTGGCTCATCCTTTCTTCACTTGTGTCTAGCCTGTTCTCTGCACAACCTATTTATAAAACCTTATGTAAAAATTGACTGTGCACTCCATCAACTGAACTGCCATGAACTACACTCCACTAAACTGCCTCTCAACTCACTGACTCAATCAAACTGACTGACTAGAACTCAGCGATCTGAATGCCTATGTCTTCTGAGTGCTGGGATTAAAGATATGTATCTCCATGCCTGCTCCTAAGACTTTCTCTCCCTGAAACTTGCTCTAAATCAGACTGGTCTTGAAGTCAAAGACTTGCTTATCTCTGTCTCCTGTGATTAAAGACATGTTTATATTACAGTGCAATCACACAGACCTAGAAGGCCTTTGGATATGATCCCTTGCAAGGGAAGCCATGTTGCCAGATTAAAATTCTTCAACAAAATGTGTTGCTGATAAGCTCATATATTGATAGCATATTCATTTTATATACCTTTTCTGATATCTAAACAAAGTAACTTTAAAATGTGTTTGAATTAAAAGCAAAATGAAAATGCTCAGGACCTCTAGCCACGCTCAATTCAGATAAAGAGTAAAAAAACCACCATGGGGTCCAGGTAGGCAGACATTATTGTGAAAACCCCTAACAGGGCATCATATGGTACCAACACAGCATAGTTCTCCTTAGAGGACCATGGGAGCATAGAGGCTCTGGACACCACAAAGATGAGCAAATAAATAGTAGGGAAAGAGAAGTGGAAACATGTATGTACAATGAAGAGGCAAAACTAGAGACTAGAGGGTAATGAAAAACAGCCTACTGGAGTAGTGAGTGATGCTAACTAAGGCCATCCTAATATCCTGACCTGTACTCCCACTGAGGGTCATGTCTGGGTCTATGGAACTGCAGCAGTGAGGATTTGTTATCACCAAAGGCTAGACAGTTATCCCTCTCTGGTCTGCTGTGGAGAACCGGCCGCACCCATTACCAGGGCAACCTATAACATCTGGCCCTGAAGACATGAGTTCAGGAGATCTGTTCCATGCCCCTTTCCAGTTGCAGTATTCTGACGATGAGGCCTGCACCTTGTCCAACAAGCAAAGTGGGGCTGGCCCTGGTTGCCAGGATTGAGGGTATAAATTTGGGAGAAGAGGCCCTGCATTTTAACTGGAAAGGACAGTAGAGGAAGCTCTCATAGCAGAGGTTGCAGTAGGGAGCTGACTTTAAGGGTCTGAGTATAAAAAAACTAGACCTACCACTCCCCTGCTATGATGTGGCATAGACAGGAACAGATGCTCTTCCCCACCTTCAAATTATCCTTCAAATTATATGGCAGGTGGAGTGCTAGGCCCAAAGTTATGAGAGCTGAGAACTGGCCCTACCATTCACCAGTTGCAACACTTGGAAGAGCCTGCATCTTGCTTGGGCAATATAGTAGAAAGGGCTTTAGTTGGAAGCAACTCTTCCTTGAGAGGTTATGAATGGTAGAGATGGTCCAGACACTTTCTAGAGCAGCACTCAGGAAACAGGGCCTTATATCTTACTGAGACAACACAATAAATCTTGCTGGTATGCACTGGTGGGCAGTCCTTGAGGGCATGAGATTGGGAGATCGGGCTCTTTCTCTTGCCAGTGGCAGCATTGGTTGAGCTTGTCTGTTCTGGAGAGCTTGCCCTGGTTGTGTGACTGAGAGAGCTGATGGGTTGGACAGCTCAGCTACCACATAGGCCCAGATCCAGAGCTTTAATTTGGCCTACCTCAAAATCTGCCCCATCAATGAACTACTGGACTATGTGAAAGATCAAGTCCTACCAATCCAAAGCTGCAGGATCTCAATGACACATGTCATCAACAGAAAATCCGAGCAGTCCTGGTCAGTATGCAGTATCGATAATGTAGCAGAGTTAGTGCTTTGAATCAGAAGTCATTACCATAAACATTTGCAAATAAAAAATGTTGGAGAAAAGGTTATATCACGGGACACACTGTGACATATTATAGATTTCACAATAAGATTTTCTTTTTTCTTTCTTCTTTTATAAATGGGGGAGATTGCATGGCAGAGGTTGTCTATTAAGAGATAGGGAGATGGGTGGGATTGGGGTGAAACTGATATAAAATTCATAAAGAATAAAAAAAGTTAAATAAAAATTACTCAGTACTGAGGATAAAGAAAATTTATCAGATTTTTGATAGTGAATACTTATCAAATTGACAAACATATTTCCACTCCTTCCATTTAGAATTTAATGTTATAGACGTTCAGTAGAATATGGAATCCAATAAGACCATGGTCAGCCTTATATCAGCAACTTTTCACTACTGTGGTGAAGCAGTTACAAGAATTGTTTCTTTGTGTTTATGACTTGAGTGTCTTCAGTCTATCATTGCAGAGAAGGTAGGGCAGAATTGTTTGATCTGTTTGTCATAGTTCCTAGTGAACATGTGAACGAGTGATGTGTATATATGGCCGTAAACGAGCAAACCAGAGGGGTCTAACCTGAAAACTGATATTGGTATTACTTTTAAAAGAAAGGTCCTGGATTTTTTTCTATTTCAAGAATCAATGATAAAAGAGGCCTTGTTATTACTTTGATATGTAGAATAAAATTCAAACTGACTTGATGAATCACTTTATTATTTGTACTCAACAAAATGAATAAAGTCCCTCCCCACATCCTTCACAAGACTTATTCTCACACAATTTAATGATAGCCATTTTGACTATGTGAAATGACATTTCAATGTAGAATTTAATTTGCATTTCTCCAATGACTAAGGGTGCGGAACACTTTTAAAGTAGCTAATGGCAATTTGTATTTCTGTTTTGAAAACTATCTCAAGTTCTTAGTTCATCTATTTCACTTGTACGTATACTCAGAGAACTTCATATCCTTCCAAAGAAATATTTGCATGTCTTATTAAACCAGGAAAGGGAACCAACCCGAATACCCATCAGGAGATGAATAGATAATTAAAATCAGACAAGGATATGCATCAATTCATCTTTATTTTTAAAAGAAAAAATGAAGTCATCAACTTGGCAAGTACTGAATAGATTTAGAATGTTGAATTTTTAAGGAAAGTCACCAAATCTCAAAAAGGAAAAAAAAGTCACATTCCTTCCTCATATGCAAATCCTAACCTATAGTGTATATAGATATAAACATAAGAAACTGTATGTGTGGGTACAGTATAATGTTGGTAAAGATTTTTAAAGGATAGGAATCAGGTGTATGGGAGGGCTGTATTAGGACCAACAGGTACATGACTTCTCCAATGAGACATAGAGCTGATTATTTTTTTATTATTTTTACTCTCTCTCTCTCTCTCTCTCTCTCTCTCTCTCTCTCTCTCTCTGTGTGTGTGTGTGTGTGTGTGTGTGTGTGTGTCTTCATAGGTACATAAGAATGTAATTGATTTTGAAACTGTACAACAAGGAGTGGCACTCCCTGGCTTCCTGTTGGTCATTAAAAGTGTTTAGAAGTTTGTTGAGATGTATAGAGTTTGGGACTGGACATGTGTTTCTTTAAGTGGCTGCTTTAATCTAGATGTATGATGATTTTACTTGTGAATTTGTTGCCACCGCATGATATTAATACGTTGAGAAAAGTTCACCCAAGGGACTATTTCCATTTCCTAAAGCACATAAAGACCCAGAGCCTTCAAAAGAGCATCATATCTGAGGACCAAATCCAAAAGCATGAAAGTAGAAGACCTTACACATTGAAGCAATGACAAACCTCATTGCCATGACTCACAATAAAATTTTCCTGCCTGGAGTAGCATTACAGCCAGAAATGATGTGCCTTAATTATGGTTTTAAGTGATATTCAGGAGTGGTTCAACAAATGATTCTTGATACAAATAAATAAATAAATAAATAAATAAATAAATAAATAAATAAATAAATAAATAAATGATATATACATATGTACATACATACATGTCATTTGGATGAGATATTTTTCAAAGCAAGTAAAGAAATTAAAGAAGATAGAGTATATTCCACACTAGATATAAATAAAATTTACAAGCTGCAAATG
This sequence comes from Rattus norvegicus, assembly GCF_021556685.1. Classification (NCBI taxonomy): domain Eukaryota; kingdom Metazoa; phylum Chordata; class Mammalia; order Rodentia; family Muridae; genus Rattus; species Rattus norvegicus. Next base: position 85,822,815 of record NC_141536.1, read on the forward strand.
CTTTCCTCATACTGTGCAACACATGTTTGTGCTTCCTTCTGTATGCATCTCTCTGAAGGCTCTGCTTTTAGTGATGTAAATTAACATCTCTTTCCAGTATACAAATTATTGAATGGACTGTTCCTTATTACTAGAGGGAAGATCCTTTAATTTAAATGGAGATATTTTTAAAGTCATGAGTCCAAATAGATCTATTTCTCTTTTGTTTTTATTTCACTCATGCTGTTTGTCTTTGCAAGTTGCTTAAAATGCATTCCAAAATATAGGTGGTATCTTACATTTCCTCATAATTGTTCAACAAATGTGCCCATAATTTCATTTTCTTTTCCTTTAAATGTACCTACTACTGTGAGAGGGAAATCAAAGGATAGAAAATTATGGGCTTATGAAAAGTTTTCTTCTGTCTCCTGATTATCTTAGATTATGTTATATTGTCTTGAGTTTGAATATTGACTTTGAGTTAAAAGTGTTAAGTCTAGTTACATATGACGTGTGTGTGAGTGTGTGTGTGTGTGTGTGTGTATGTGTGTTTGTGTGTGTGACTGTTTCTTGGATAATCAAGAGCAAGCTCTTATTTTTGCTTCCAAATACAAAAAGACACAATACGTAGAATATTTTCAAAAATTCTTTAATGCTTAGCAGCAGTTTGTTTAGACAAATCATAAAGAAAAGGTGTAGAAAACTCAATTGTTTCATATATTCATCACTAATGTCTCAAAAAACAGTTTCCATATTTCCCATATTCCCTAATATGATATGCTCCCCCACCTTAAAAAGTTAGAGGAAACATTAATTCACTAGATATTACAATTTTTCCACTTATATAAGATGTAACTAAATTCTATCTTCAATTAATAATTCAACATTTACAGCTAAATAGGTTTTTTGGGTTTATGAAATTCCCACATCAATAATGAAAACAAATGTGTTTTTTCTAACCTTTGTAGTCAATGATGTGTCTCCTTATCACATATCAAACAGAGAACACTAGACACCTTCAGGGGTGGAAAATACTATAATCATGTCTGCATAGAATGGAAATGGGTGTCTTAAAGAGCTAACTGCTGGAATTCAAAGGTAATATTAGCTGAAGGAGCATCATAGAATGCTTTGTACAGTATGTCTGTAAATGGGAATCACTGGTGTTAAACATTAATTCATAGATGGGTGATTTGCAAAAAATAATTAATGTATTTTAAATGTGTAGTTGAATATCTCAAATGACATATAATTGTAACATTTAACATTAATGCATATTTTCTCTAAATCAATAATACACTCATTGTGGGTACTGAAGAGACTATGAATGAAAAGAGCAAAGATAGATGGGAAGAAAGAATGAGGAAAGAGAAAGAGGGGATCTGAAGGTGAGACTCGTAAGTGAGAGTTCAAGCAAACATGACATTTTTGTTTTCCTAAGAAAAATCTAGGGGTTGGGGATTTAGCTCAGTGATAGAGCACTTGCCTAGCAACTGCAAGGCCCTGGGTTTGGTCCCCAGCTCGGGGGGAGGGGGATAAATAAAAAAATTTAAAAAAATCTACCAGTTTGTAAAACTCACTCTCAACAAAACTACTTAGAAGACTTTACTTTTTCAGTTTTTAATATGTTGATGAAGGAAATGCTCCAAAGTAAAGCCTGTTATTTCAGGAGAAAATCCCCTGCCCTAATGTGCTCCACTATTCTGGTAGAAACTGATGAGAACTGAGCAAGATTTTGTCTCTTAAACTCTTGTTCCTTATGCAACTAACTTCAGTGTCCATCCATATTTTCTAACCACACTGACACAAATACCGCCATTCATTGCCATTTCCTGAACTTCTCTTTCCAGGTATTGCTTGACCACTGTGGTTTGGTATAAACACAAAGCGTAGTTATCTTGTATCTATACAACTATCATTTCATTTACAAAACAATATATTTCCTTTACAAAATCCTCATTTATTAAATAATTAATATTTGTTACCATTTCTATTTCTTATGTAATGAAGTTATAATATCATGGAATTAGGAGCCAAACTATGACTAAGTCTCATCTAATTTTACCTTATTTTATCAATTAAAAAAATGGAATGTTGAGTTGGGGATTTAGCTCTGTGGTAGACCACTTGCCTAGCAAGCACGAAGCCCTAGGTTCAGTTCTCAGCTATGGGAAAAAATAATGTTGTTGACTGACAAGCATCATCTTGCTGATTAATATAAATTCATCATTTTTATTTTCAATTCAAAGTGAGCAAGAGATTCTTAGTGTATTTTTGAATTTCAACGCTTTTTTGTTAATTTTCTCTGTGTTAAGTCTTCACTTGTTTTAATATGCTTATCAAATGATAGAGTTTAGTGATCGTCTAGCATAAATTTGTTGAGATTAAATATGTTGTCAGAATATAAGTTAATCAAAATGTTTCATTTTAATTGGCTCTAATTCTGACTACAACCTGAAATTGCAAAACAGTCAAGCAGCTCTTTGCCATACACATGTGAGATCCAAATGGCCCTGCAGATGTGAAATCGTCTGTTACCATGGAAGAACAGCTGGAATCAGTTAATGAGTCAAGTCAGCATGAGCTGAAGTGTAAGGGACTAGAGAGCTTCAACTTTGCGGTGGAAAGCTGAAAAAAAAAAGGTCCTGTAAAAGCCAAATCATAGCAAGAATGACCCCAGGAGTAACACAGCTGTGAGCATCATTAGGCTTATCTCCTACTGGCAATTGGAAATACTGCTCATCCTTTTACACGTGGATTTTAGTTACTAGCAGACCTGCATCTAGTCTGTGAATAAACTCTGCAGACCAGACACCCTGTAGAGACTAGAGAAAATGCCCTTTGCTTAGAGATTGCATGAAAAAAGTATAACCCACACTTAAACAGAGAAAAATATTACCACTTTATCAATATTTTATGATAATCAGTCAATTCATTTAGCAGTTTTTTTCTACCTAGAGATGTATTCTGACCAGGCAATCATTTTTACGTAATTAAATGCAAATGAGGTTCTTAAACAGATAATTTGCATATGCACATTGTAAATGCATAAAAATGTTAAATATGATGTCTGTCATGTTTTATACATTTCTTGAAAAGGATTACATATTTTTTGTAATAAAATGCCTTGCAATGCCCACTGTCACAATCATTGTCTTAGTTAGGATTTCCACTGTTATAAAAGACACCATCAACAAAGCAACTCTTATAAAGGCAAACATTCAGTTGGTGCTGGCTTACAGTCGCAGAAATTTAGTTCATTATCATCACAGCAGGAATCATGGCAGCATGCAGGCTGACATAGTCCTTGAGAAATTGAGAGTTCTACATCTTGATTTCAAGGCAACTAGGAGAAACTGTCTTCAAATCAGCTAAGAGGAATATCTCAAATCCACCTCCAGGGTAACACGCTTCTTCCAATAAGGCCACACCTACTCCAACAAGGCCACATCTCCTAAACAGTGCCATTCCTTGGGCCAAGCATATTCAAACCACCACAATAATCAATGCTTTTGCTGTCATTATTGGTAAGTTTTGTTTTATGTACTAGCTATTACATCACAAAATTATTATGTCCCTGCTCAAAATTTTATTTGTTTAATCTGTTCTGGCAAGTAGAAATATTATGGTTATGAAGTAATAGCAAAGCTTAGGTTATAAAAAGCAGCAAGGGGTGTCACTCCTCTTACACTTCTGCTGTTATCAAGATAGTGTAAACTGACTCAGAATGTCACATAACAGAATGTAGTACCACTTTCACAGCTTCATGGAGCTCAGATGTTCTAAGGGACTGTGAACTATTTAAAAACACATACATTCTAGATATCCAGTCAATATTATTTAAGCAATCCAGGCAAGGAATGCTATACCAAGAAATGTTAATTGCAGTTCATGATTTAAATGATATGGCTGTTACATAGGATGTATATAACGCTGTCATGTCATTGACATGTTATAAATGATCAATAACACACTAATATGTTACTAGTATTATTAAATTAAGAAAGCCTACAACAAATTTATTTACATTTTCTTAAGTTATACCCTGTTATGAATTCAGAATAATTATTATGGCAAATAAAAAATTTGCAAATGAGTTCTGGACTTCATAGAAGTCAAAATACACCAGGCAGACCTTCATACATATATACATAAATGTAAATAAAGACTAACATAGAAAAATAGTCTTGTTCCTTTAGGTTTTCTGTCTAACACTAAAGGCTTTTTTGACATTGAGCCATCAGCTACTGGCAATACTCAATTCAACTTGGAAGAAGATGATGAACATTGAAGGGCCTACATTTGGAGATGGCTTCATTTGTGGCAACCAAGTCACTAGGCCAAAAACAAAAACAAAACAAAACAAAGCAAAACAAAAAACAAAAAAACAAAAAAAGAGCCCTAACTTTATCTGAAGACCAAATGCTGTCCAGAAAAAGATAAACAGATGCATGGAAATCAATAGCTAAGTTCTGCCAAGATAGGATAAGCACGTTTTTCATAATTGCTGCTTATGAAAGATCTGTCACGTATTCTTGGAAAGAAGTCTGAAAATAATGTTTCATGTTTTAGAACACTGGGTAGCTCTCCAGGTAGCCAACTATCTGTTATTTCTGTAATTTTGGGAGTGCTTCTCTGCACATCCTACTTACTTAGGTACTATTCATTCCTTCTCAGGTCTTTTATGGGGTTCAAGACTAGATATTCATAGTATAACCATAAGTTTAAGTTGTTTGGGGTCGAAAAGGATGTTTTTAGATTGAAAATGAAAGTTAGGATAGAAATTGATTTAGATATAGAACTCTGAACTCACGGGATATGATAGGAAATATAATTTTTTTCCTAAGTTGACAGACTGGACACTTGAATGAAACTCTTTCCTATTTTTTTTATAATTGTTTCATAATTGTTCCTATTGTTTCTTGTTTTTTATTATAAGAGAAAGAGACTTTTTATTTAGACAAAAAGGGGGAATTGTTGAAGTTTGGTCTGTTGCTACATATTCTAATGCTAAATTTTACACCAGAAGACTAAATTCATCTATGAGTGAATTCTCATGTTTACCCTCTTTTGTTGTTTCTTAATTTAAAAATATTGGTTAAATAAAAATGACTATAGCCAATTATTGGAGGGATTAGATGTAGGCAGGTTTTGAGTTTCTTGAAGAGCAGCAGCAAGGAAGGAAATGGGGCAAGAGGAGGAAGTGCCTTGAGAGGGAAATTACCATGAACCCATGGGTTTCTGGAAGGCAGCAAGTACACTAAACCTCTGAGATTTCTCTCTGGCATGAGGTATACATTTTAAAGAAAATTTTAAATCATCAAATCAAATCAAGGACAGAGCAGTTTAAGGCTCTTAACAAGTTCTAGATGTGTGCTTCAAGAAATTTAGTTAATTTTCTGGGTCTGTTCTTTCATCATTGCAATAAAATATTACTGTAGTCTTATTAATTCTTATGAATATTCAATGAAATAGTACATAGTAATGGTTAACAAAGTTGCCAAAACCAGTTAATTAACACCAAGACAACAAATAGATGGCATTCAGAGGTCATCAGCTTAACACACAGGTACTCATTTGCTGATGATTGTGTATGATTCTATATGACTTTTATCACCTATAAATTTGTGTGAACACAATCACAATTTTTAATTACCTGGTTAATTTTGAATTGTGAATTCAGTGTTCATAAAGCTTAACAGATGTTATAGCATATACTCAGAAGAGAATAAGAAAGAAGGCAGAGTGATAATTTGTGGACTAGGTTCCCTCCCTACTTCTACCTCTGTTAGCTCTTTGGTTCTGGTTTGGCTCAGATGCTATTTGATACATAACCAAACTAATTTCAGCACCATAGGGAAGAAAGGGCAGATTTTCTGAAGATTTTTTTTTCTGAGTGTCCCAATTACTTCCAAATCTATTATAAGAAAAGCACTAAGGCAGACAAATTCTCCAAGAGTTCACACAGAGGAAAAGTATGTTGCGGGGCACTTTAAAAAGGCCTGGGGCTTTTCTGCTTCATAGATTAATTTGTGCAAATAAATGTCATGTTAACACAATGAAGAGGTGGTGGAAGCACAAAGGCTTAGGGCTCTACCGTCGGTGTCCCTATGATCTACTGCCAAAAATTTATATCAAGGCACCCTAGCCCTGGGCAATATATGAACTGAAATTCTCCCTAACTAACAGTGGAGACTCTGATAGATATGGATAGAGGAAGCTACGCATTTCAGAAGTGTCTATGGCCTTTTCTGCAATAACAAGCAGTAAGCATCTATTTTAATGTCATCCTTGGAACACAAACTGTTCAACTCAGTATTTTTTTTATTTTATCAAAGTTTATGTGTGTTTATATGTGTATGCATGTGCTTATGGGTGTGTGTGTCAGTGTATCTAAGCTAACCAATAACAAGGCTACTTGTTATTCTATACAAACTGATGGCAAGGTCCTACTGATAAAGATCACACACACACACACACACACACACACACACACACACACACACACACACATACATTATTGGGCATGGAGAAGTTGAGCATGTTCCTAATTAAAAGCTTAACCTCCAGAGACTAGCAAACATGATAGTGGAAGTTTTTCTGTGTACAGCCAGAAGAGAGAGTAGATCATCATCCTGACTATGAATCCCTACAGTGGTGACCTGTTAGAAAGATGTAGTGGTGCAACAGTGGCTCAGATGTTATAGCAATAATCAACCCTTTTATATCTGGAGTTATGGCCCATTTTTTTCAAACAAAACCCATACCTGGCATTGCTGAAGTCACTAAGAACCTGACTTTACATAGACCACAGGCCAAGTGGAAAGCCAAATACTATTATTTTGCTAAGTGAATATAACAATTTAATTACATTCTACTAAATCCATAGAATCCATAGATCTGTGTCTCACTCAGCTACCATTAGTAAAGCTGCTTCTTAGAGAAATCAGAATTAACACAGAGACTCACAACTGGATAATGTACAGAGAACAAGAAAATTCAATTACTTCATTCTCAAATGGAATACCTTCATTAAAGTACTCCCCACAAAGCTCAGGGTTCTGTGTAGTAGGGGAATCAGATGATTATAAAAGCCACAGGTGATGGATGACTTCAAGGAAACGATGTCTTCCATATACACTGTTGAGGCACATATGAACTCACAGAGGCTATAGCAGCACATACAACCTGCTTGTGCTCAAGTAAGATGGATTCCAACATTGACAGGAGGAAATATGCATGAGTTCACATCCCTAATAAAAATAAACAATTTCCAATTGATAATCATTGACACATAAAATTCTTAACATTCCCATAAATATTTCAACTTTAAATGAGGTAAATTAAGCATGAAAATGAGATGAACTACCAGACTGACTAAGAAGGGAAAGGTGTAGAAACCAACATTTATGAGAGTGCATGGTGTTTCAGAATCTTGCTTATGATTATCTTTAAATTATTTAGCAGCACATGCACATTAGTAATTGGTTTCAAAAAGTTCAGAGACATTAATATACTTACTTTCCCAGTTCGTTAGATGCTAGATGCTTAGATTTGAACCTTTATTCACAAAAGACATTTCTCCAGTGCCAGTATCAGTACCTACAACAAAGATATTTGCTTTTCATTGAGATGTGTGATAATGGATTAGATCAATGTTAAACCAAAATAAGTTCATCTCAATTCAATAATTGATATTATATTCTGATTGATAAAGGTTTAACATCAGTTTTATAACATAATGATATGTGGAGAAAGTTTAAAATGTGAGTATAATAAACAAAAGATAAAGCTATTTACTACTCTATAAATATCAGGTCTGTTGGTCTTGTTATAAAGAGTATATTGAATAGGTCTCTCCTTTGGTTTCTTCAAAGCAGAGTCCAATGTGTACCCAGCTGGCCTCAAATTTTCTCTGTATCCAAAGATGACTTGGAATTTTTAGAGTGCTTGCTTGAATTTCCCTAGCTAGGACTATAGGAATGTACCTTAATAACCAATATATATGTTGCTGGGGATCAAACAGAGATTTGTAGATACGAGAAAGACAATGAGTCAACTGGCTTACATCCTCAGCACTTCCTTTTTCATTTTGTCTGAGAAAACAAAGGTTAAGCTTTATTTGTAATTATAACCTAGTAGATGTGTGGGTCTGCATCTGCCCCACAGCTGGGAAAAAGCTCTTGGGGAAGTGGAAAGCAGGCAGTTACACCGCACTTATCCCTCAGGACCTCTAGGAACCTCATTAGCATGAAGGACTCTGTTCTGTGCCTATGTGACCACAAGCAAGATTTCTTTATGTGAGGAATGTGGCGTGTATTGTACGCTAGGAGTCTGGCAGGAAGTTGAAGTCTCCTAAATCTCAGGTGTGTGTCCACCATGTCTCTAGGTCTCAACTTGCTCTACCTTACCAAGTTCCCTGACATGGAGTTCAGGATGTTCTTTCTTATCTCTGGAAACATTTTTGCTGTTTTGTTACTCTTACATTATTATGAGGCAGATGAAGCACAATTTAATTACACTGTAATATTTATTTCTATGGAAATTATTTCTTTACTTATTGCCATTGCTTATGCTCTTGTGTGATAATATTTCCAGGGGCAATCTCCTTCATTATCAAGAAAGTGTTATTAGTAAATATAGCACATTTCTACATGTCCAATGCACATTAGTAAAAACCTGGGACATACAGCTTAACATAGATCTATTGGAAAGTTCAGTGTCACATATTCTCATAGACTTTAATTTTATGGTTGTCACAATCTTTTAGTTTTAGTCAATACACTGTGTCATTCAACAGAAGTAGCAAAGTGGTTTTTTAAAAATGTTCTTTCCTCAAAAATATTTTTTGATAAGTGAATTCTTCAGATTATAAAAAGGATCAGGGTTTACTAGTGGTATATAAAATAGACTGCAATGCTTCTCATCAATTTCAAGAAAGAGCATAAAATAGCATGTAAATTGGAAAGGACTGTATTTCCTATATGATATTAACATTTATTATAAAAACAACTCTTAATAATTAGTTAAATTTATCAATTAAAGAAATATCCTGATTTATCTTCACGGTTTCTATAAAAGAAAGAACTTAGTGACTCTCAGTCCACATTACCCAGATTGTAAGTCTTTATATTTAGAATACAAGAAATGAGGGTGTGGGTATAAAGAAGAGAGAGATGATAGATAGATAGATAGATAGATAGATAGATAGATAGATAGATAGAGACAGACAGACAGACAGACAGCTAAGATGAGATAGGTAAATAGATAGGATAAAGAAAGAAATTGAGAGAGAGAAGAGAACAACAGAACAGAAAAGAAAAGAAGAGGAAAAGAAAAGCAAACCCTCAAACAGAAACCATACAATGCTTATTACCTGGAATCTATGCATTTTCTATGCACTGCACCCTACAGCAGACTTTCTCAATATCTGTCACATTTTCATCAATCTTAAGAAGTCTAATTTATAAATGAAGGACTATTTTCCATAGCCATTATAAGAAGTGAATTTCTGGTATTGTTCATAGCTTTAAGAAGACAGTGGCTGCATACTTCATTTTACTTTCGTTTTTCTTAACTTTTTAATTTGTTTATTCTTTCTCATTTCAATACATTGATATGTTCTCTCTGAAAGTGTGTCAGATCTCAAGATGCAGATTTTTTTTTTATCCACTTGTAAGTAGGTAGGGCCAATTTTATTAATTTTAAATGTAGAATTAAGTCAGTCATAAAAATAATCTTCTAGCACAAAATTACCATGATAAATGATTGATCTATTTAGTGCTACTAAAATGTGTTACCAGTGGAATTTCTAACTATAGAGGTATGAAATAACTAGCGGCCTCTGGCACTGGTAATACTAGTCTGCTAACTTTTAAAGTTAAACTTAGAAGTGAAAGGAAGGGATTCTTCTCAAGTGAAGAGAATAGCAATTTCACAAAAATGTTTTCCTTCAGTACTTTGGACTATTTATTTAGCAGAAACTGACAATAATCTACTATAAATGACACCTACATAATAAAAGATGCTTGCCAGGTAGTAGGTATAATGCTATTATATTAATATTGAGACAGAAAAAGGGTAACTTAAGTAGCTCATATCATTGCTATTGATTCAAAAAAGTATCATAAACAAAAATCACTTAAAGCATTTTCTTATGCATCCATCGAGAGCTGTACCTGATGATGTGAGTACCAACTTTTTTTTTAAAGTTTTAAAACTTTTGTTACTCTGAATGGTTGATTAGAAACTTCAATAAAACTAGCAGAGCATCATTCATGAGTTTTAATTTTTTTAATTTTTTTCTAATGGTTTTATTTTACAATGTTCTGTGATAGTAACAAAAGAGAGGATGAATTCAATCTTCAAGAAGTAGCATGACTTTGCTTCAGTAGAAACAATGCTTTTATTGTATTTCTCAACGCACTTTCCTTACTGTTTACTTAAAAGTCATGTATTGTTTCAAATGATTTTTATATCAATGCAATTTAAGATTTCTGTTATATCAATGAAGTATCAGATAATGCTGTCTAGTTAGTTCAAATACTTCCTGCTTAATCTTTTTTAAAAACAAAATACTTTTATAATGATTCATAACAATGAAGTGTCCTAGGTTTAACTGTAGCTATAGCAAGATTTGATTTTTTTCTCTAGATTCTCTACATTTCTGAAGTGTAGTGAAAAGTATGACTAAAACCTAAAGATGAATTGCAAATCTATTAGGAAGAAATTAGAAATTATTTTTTATATCTCCTATTAGATACACAAGAGAATACTTTTGAGAGATATACATTTATTCCACGCAATTTTTGAAGAAATCTGAAAGTAGCTTGTGATGGTGAGTGCTAATTAACTTGGCTGGATTTAGACTCATCCAGGAGTCACAAATCCAGGAACACCTGTGAGGGAGGTTTTGAATAAATTTGTCTCCAAGCATGCCTGTGGGGATTATCTTGATATTAGTTGAGGTAAAAAGACATCTCCACACACACTGACTGTCAGTGGTAACATATTCTAGGTCTGGAAACTAGACAGTGAAAGAAATCAATATAGCAAGCTGAATACAAGTAGTCATTGTTATCCACTTCCAGAATATGGATGCAATATGGTCATCAATCTCAAGCTCGTGTGATGACCTCCCCCAAATGAGCGATGAGCCGAAAGGATCTATATTCTTTTTCAAGTTTGTTTAGGCTTACATTTTTCATAATCTACTTTAATAAAGATTCTAAAATGTATCAACCTTCCTTCTAGTTCACCAACCAAAGCCAGGGGAGAAAGATGGTTAATAAGACAAGGGGTGAATAGACCTATTTAGAAGTAGTTCTTTGGGGGCAATTCCAATCTTTGTTGTCAGGCTATAAGCATCCATCAGACATGAATCAATTGGAGCAGTACTATCCAATCAACAAATACAAAGCATGAGTCAGTAGCAATAACCTGTTGCAGTAGAAACCAACCGTGAGGCTCGGCCAGAATGCCCTGAGAAGTTCTTCGGAGCTTTTCTGACTACAAAGTCATGACAAAGATCAGTGAAGGCCTGAGAAGTGTTGCAAGGCAAACCAATAGAGCATCATCAACAAAGAACAGCAAAACATTGCCACGTGAACCAATGTAAGAGTGTAGTTCACTATCTGTTGGGTCTACTTAAACTCGTTAAAAACATCATGTATCCTCTTAAGTGTCTGCATTAGCAAAACATCCTCTCATGTATCTGCTTCGGGGAAATCATGCTCCATAAGACAGCTTCCAGAAAAGCCTCACATGAATCAACTGAGCCTTCAAAGAAACCAGAAATTTCCACTTCAGGTTTGTTTTTCTTTTCATTTCTTTTGTTCATATATCCCTAAAAATCAAAACAAACAAACAAACAAACAAACAAACCGAAGGAAACTAAGATACAAATTGGCCATATGCAATGAAGAAATGATCTGCATATGAGCTGTGTTCCATTAATATAGAGACATAATGAAGTGCTAGCCCTACACCTACATATTTTCCTTACAATGTTTATCACATGTGTCCAAGGGCTTCCATCAAACTACTTCTTAAAATGCACTTTCAAAATTATTTTTAAGTTTCTTGCATTTCAATGCTTTTAAAATCGAGTTATATGTAGAATTGGAAAGGATTTTATTGTTTTTGGAAATCATTTCCTGAGATCCCTATAAATTACAGCATGTCAAAATAAAATATATAAATTTTAAATTTGACTGTTAACATCAAATAACATAAGTAATGTGCATAAAAATAGAAATAGAGACACAGGCAAAGCAAAGGCTACCTTTATATGACATAGTATATGCATATATAACTGTAATATGTTTTTATGAAAAGACAGAAATTATATGATAATCTATTTGTTGATTTGCAGTCTATGCATAAATCAGAAAATTTGAAAAGAGCCCATGCACTTTGTTTAAGTTTTAAACATATTTATCAGTGTGCTTGTACACATCCTATATCAGTGTGTTTGAATATGTGCATTTATAATATGAATAAAATTATATGTATTATTATGAAAATGCCCATTATTGCTTTTTCATTGTGTATTGAAGACATAACTACTGCTGTGTACAGATGTCTGTATTATCAAAGAACCAATAGTGATTTCACTACGTAAAAGAAGGAAAGATGGAGAGCACTATGTGACTTTATTTCTTCTTTAGCTGTCAACATGTGTATCTCATTAATGATGTTCTATTATTGGAGTTTTTTAGTGGAAGATGAGATCTGTTTTGGAAACAGACATCTCAAGTGTTGTTTATGAGAAGTAATTTTCATCATATAGCAAAGAACTCAGAATGTTTTGAAATATACCAAACGGAAATTCCTCTTTCTTTGCCATTTCCTCCATGGAGTTTATATTGGAACACATTTTGAAGTTTTCAAGTGATACTATTCCTCACAAGAAAGCTGTTGTTCACACCTATGGGCACTTGATTTTTGACAAAGGAGCCAAAACCATCAAATGGAAAAAAGATAGCATTTTCAGCAAATGGTGCTGGTTCAACTGGAGGCCAACATGTAGAAGAATGCAGATTGATCCATGCTTACCACCCTGTACAAAGCTTAAGTCCAAGTGGATCAAGGACCTCCACATCAAACCAGATACACTCAAACTAATAGAAGAAAAACTAGGGAAGCATCTGGAACACATGGGCACTTGAAAAAATTTCCTGAACAAAACACCAATGGCTTATGCTCTAAGATCAAGAATCGACAAATGGGATCTCATAAAACTGCAAAACTTCTGTAAGGCAAAGAACACTGTGGTTAGGACAAAACAGCAACCAACAGATTGGGAAAAGATCTTTACCATTCCTACAACAGATAGAGGCCTTATATGCAAAATATACAAAGAACTCAAGAAGTTAGACCGCAGGGAGACAAATAAACCTACTAAAAATAGGGTTCAGAGCTAAACAAAGAATTCACAGCTGAGGAATGCCAAATGGCTGAGAAACACCTAAAGAAATGTTGAACATCTTTAGTCATAAGGGAAATGCAAATCAAAACAACCCTGAGATTTCACCTCACACCAGTGAGAATGGCTAAGATCAAAAACTCAGGTGACAGTAGATGCTGGCGAGGATGCGGAGAAAGAGGAACACTCCTCCATTGTTGGTGGGATTGCAGACTGGTACAACCATTCTGGAAATCAGTCTGGAGGTTCCTCAGAAAATTGGACATTGAACTGCCTGAGGATCCAGCTATACCTCTCTTGGGCATATACCCAAAAGATGCCCCAACATATTAAAAAGACACGTGCTCCACTATGTTCATCGCAGCCTTATTTATAATAGCCAGAAGCTGGAAAGAACCCAGATGCCCTTCAACAGAGGAATGGATACAGAAAATGTGGTACATCTACACAATGGAATATTACTCAGCTATCAAAAACAATGACTTTATGAAATTCGTAGGCAAATGGAACTGGAACTGGAAAATATCATCCTGAGTGAGGTAACCCAATCACAGAAAAACACACATGGTATGCACTCATTGATAAGTGGCTATTAGCCCAAATGCTTGAATTACCCTAGATGCCTAGAACACATGAAACTCAAGACGGATGATCAAAATGTGAATGCTTCACTCCTTCTTTAAAAGGGGAACAAGAATAACCTTGGCAGGGAATAGAGAGGCAAAGATTAAAACAGACACAGAAGGAACACCCATTCAGAGCCTGCCCCACATGTGGCCCATACATATACAGCCACCCAATTAGACAAGATGGATGAAGCAAAGAAGTACAGGCTGACAGGAGCCGGATGTAGATCTCTCCTGAGAGACACAGCCAGAATACAGCAAATACAGAGGCGAATGCCAGCAGCAAACCACTGAACTGAGAATAGGACCCCCGTTGAAGGAATCAGAGAAAGAACTGGAAGAGCTTGAAGAAGCTCGAGACCCCATATGTACAACAATCCCAAGCAACCAGAGCTTCCAGGGACTAAGCCACTACCTAAAGACTATACATGGACTGACCCTGGACTCTGACCTCATAGGTAGCAATGAATATCCTAGTAAGAGCACCAGTGGAAGGGGAAGCCCTGGGTCCTGCTAAGACTGAACCCCCAGTGAACTAGATTGTTGCAGGGAGGGCGGCAATTGGGGGAGGATGGGGAGGGGAATACCCATAAAAAAGGGAGGGGGAGGGATTAGGGGGATGTTTGCCTGGAAACTGGGAAAGGAATAACACTCGAAATGTAAATAAGAAATACTCAAGTTAATAAAAAAAAGATTTATCAATAAATAAATAAAAAAAAAGAAAGCTGTTGTTGACTTTCTCAAGCGGTTATTAGAAAAGGGCTCGAGAGGTATGGAGGTCAGGAATTAGTTCTATGATCAGAACACAGACAATGCCTAATTACTAGGCTCCAGACTCAAATAGTACAAAAAGCAAAGAACATTTATTCAGCTGAATTTTTTGCATGTAGGGGTCTCCCCATTGGGAGTGGAGAAACCTCATAAACTCTCAGGCCTAACTTTTATTGTCAGTTAGGGAAATTTCAGGGAGGGGTGTATGCCCCTTTACCTCGATTGGTTAGCTCTATATCCTTAGGTCTGACTAATTCTACTATTGGTTAGGCTCTAGAGACTTCTCAAGGGGACGCTTATTCATTTTACGTACTTATTCTTACTTCAGCCAAGATGACAAGGTGCCCTCCAGCTTAATTGACTGACCACAGGTTCCTAGATACATGTTCTCATTTCAGGGAAATGGAAACTTAGGACTAGTCTTCCAAACTACAAGGGTGCAGCCTGTCATGGAGTCAGCATGGCTCTAATTCAGCCCTCTCAGACTCTGTCTCAAACAAACAAACACACACAAAAAAAAAAAACAAATAAAAAGGCAAAACAATAAACAACCAAACCAAAATAGTTATCATGTTTATCTAACAGACTGGGAAGTTTACAATTTCAGAAGCCAGGAAATGGATATTTCTGAAATTAAGGTGTTTAAATCTTCACCTCTTATTCTCAGTTGTATCATAGAGCTAAAGGGAAAGGAAAGGACATGGAGTGGTTAATGGTTTTCTAGTAGTTTGCTGGTAGTGGAGGAATGTAACTCCGGTGTAACTATGATCTAGCTACTTACCCTTTTCAGATGGCTATTCTTGGATGTCAGTGTTACTGCATCTGTAATCAACTAAATACACTGCTGTGAGAGAATTGTTTGATCAGATAATTTACAGCAGGAAGTCTCATGCTAAATATGGTGACAGCCCAGTTAAAAAGACAGCACAGATACCCTTTTTTTTTTCTTTTTCTTTTTTTCGGAGCTGGGGACCGAACCCAGGGCCTTGTGCTTCCTAGGCAAGCACTCTACCACTGAGCTAAATCCCCAACCCCTTATTTACCCTTTATTTTGAGCTAGCAGATTTGTCTGCTTTCTTGTAGTTTTCTTTTATAAATATTAGAACTGACATCTTCAGTTTTTCCATGGACACTGAACACCCACTCACTCTTTAGGTATCTTCAGGCAGTCGGCACAAAGATGGGACCACTGAGACATTCAGCCTTCTGGACTGAGCTGCCACCAGATTCTCAGTCTTTGCTGTGTGAGGCAGCCATTGCTAGACAACCAGGCAATCTAGTGAATCCAAATTTATATGTTTATTCTATCGGTTCTATTCCTTTAAACAACACTGACTAAGATGCTCAGTCTGTCAGCCATAGCCTTATAGTGTACCTCCAGAAACAAGATAAAAAATGAACAAATGTTTGGCTGTACCTAGAAGGATAGATACACCTGGTCACTGTTTTCAAAGCTACAAATACCTGTAACTTAAGGTATCTGTGATTTAAGGCATTACAAACTACAGCTGACTTCATGGTTCTGTAAACCACATGTGTATTGATGTATTTGTAGTGTTTCATACATGTTAGTTTCTCTGATCTCCTTGAAGACATGACTGTATTTTGTTCCCCAGTTTATACTGTAGAACTAGAGTTTTAAAATGGTTACTCATTGTCAGAGTCCGGATGTGCAGGGCCGGACGTGCCTGAGGGAGAGCCAGAGATAGGACTTGCCGGACCAGCTACCAGCCCCAAGGACACTGACCATCCGTAGCCACCCCCTCCCCTTCCTTCACTCCCCAGAAGTGAGTCATCCCCCTGAGTGAGATGAGCCACCCTACCCGCGCTGCTGAGCTGCTAGATAGCACGTACTCCTTACTGATGTAATTTTGCGCCAAAAGTAACTGTGCACCATTTGAAATGACCAATCATGTGTAACCGCGCGAATGCCCCTAACCTCCCCTATATAAACCCCCGAGTTTGGAAGCTCGGGGTCGATTCCTCTGTCTCCTGTGTGAGATACGTATGGACCCGGGATCCCACTAATAGGGATCTCGTTAATAAAAGCTACCTCTTGCTGTTATATCAAGACCGGCTACTCGTGATTCCTGGGGTCACCCCACCCCGCGATTGGAGCGAGAGACGCGGCTCCCCGTTTAGGGGTACGCTCTTTCAATACCAGGTATACTGTGTTTATTACACATGTACCCACTGTGATGATAAACATTCATGGAAGGATAAATATACATATTTAAAAAGAAATATGGAATTATGTTTTGACATAGTACTACCTGAGAATTCAGCTATACCACTCCTGTGCATATCCCCAAAAGATGCTCTAACATATAACGACACACAAACTAGATAAGATTGCTTAAGAAGTGCATGCTGACAGGAACTGGATATAGATCTCTCCTGAGAGACACAACCAGAGCATGCCAAATACAAAGGCGATCACTAGCAGCAAACCACTGAACTGAGAACTGGACCTCCGTTGGAGGAATTAGAGAAAGGTTTAAAAGAGCTGGAGGAGCTTGCAACCCCATAAGAACAACAATGCCAACCAACCAGAGCTTCCAGGGACTGAACCACTACCCAAAGACTGTATATGGACAGACCCACGGCTCCAGGTGCATATGTAGTAGAGAATGGCCGTTTTGGGCACCAGTGGAAGGAGAAGCCCTTGGTCCTGCCAAGGTTGGACCACAGTGCAGGGGAATTTCGGAGGGGGAGGGTTAAGGGGAGTGGATTGGGGGAGCAATACCCTTATGGGGGAAGGGAAGGAGGAGTGGATAGGGGGCTTATAGACAGGGAACCGAGAAAGGGAATAACATTTGAAATGTAAATAAAGAAATATATCTAGGCTGGAGAGATGGCTCAGTGGTTAAGAGCACTGACTACTCCAGAGGTCCTGAGTTCGATTCCCAGCAACCACATGGTGGCTCACAACCATCTGTAATGGGATCCGATGCCCTCTTCTGGTGTGTCAGAAGACAGCAACAGCGTACTTACATACATAAAATAAACAAACCTTTAAAAAATTCAAAAAAAGACATATCCAATAAAAAATAAAATTGAAATAAACAAATAAGTAAATAAATGAAAAATTGGTTTTCCCAGCTGATCCC
The DNA here is from genome assembly GCF_021556685.1 of Rattus norvegicus. Lineage (NCBI taxonomy): Eukaryota > Metazoa > Chordata > Mammalia > Rodentia > Muridae > Rattus > Rattus norvegicus. The sequence continues at coordinate 85,840,727 of NC_141536.1, forward strand.
TAGATTTCCCAGTGTTTCTTTAAGGCATAGTACTTAGTTTAAAAGGTTGGAGAATACTTATCACCACTCTTTGTTATGTTTATACGTTCCTTAAAAAACTAGATAATTTTGTTGTTCACTTCTTCCATTAGGGACACGCATGCCATGAAACTGCATCTTAGAATGGGAGCAACAGGATTAACACTGTCCCAGCATCGTAATAGGAAAGTTAAAATCCTAACCTGCATGGGGTCTTTATTTAGGCTGTGAGATCTACCTTAAACAAAGTGGTAGTTTTGGCTCTGGACAGAAGCATTTACCTATCATGAGCTGGCCCTGTTAACAGTAAAATATAGTGTTAGTGAAGATCTTCTTGCTTGACATTCTGTCATTTTTGTATCTTAAAATTCTTACAGATATTTGTGTTTAATCTCAATATTATACAAGGATTTTTTTAAAATAACATATCACATTACTTATTATATACATTACTTTCTTGATAAAGACATTATCTTTTTTTAAAAAAAAATAACAGTCAAACTTTATTCCAAGGTCTGCAAACATTCAGACTAATCAAAGTGGTACTGTAATTTCTTATAATACATCAATAATACAGTTTTTGAAGTCTAGAGAATTAACTAAGCCCTAAACCACATACCATATAATTCCAAAGTAACAACTGTTAACAATGTGACATTAGCCATGAACATTACTTAATGAGGACATAATTAACAAGCTATTCTTACTTAAGGCTTCCTTTTAGTATGGAATTTCCAACATCAAAAATTCTATTTTGAAGGCTAAGGAGGTTGCTCAGTCATAGAACACATTCACAGGGCTGCCCCAGCAAATCTCTCGCCATTCAACAACTAATTCAACGCACTGATGAGCCCAAAGCAATTGGTTGCCCAATGTCAACCTTCTGCCAGCATAGGCAACTCAAGCCAATTCAGTGAGAAACCAGGAGATATAAAGATACGCGGCTAAAACTTTCTCCACTTCTGAAGCTGCAAAGGCTTTAGATGAGTATTAAATTATATTTAAGTACTTGGTCATAGAGAACTATTTTTACTTTGAAAACATAGGACCACACTGTTAAAAAAAAAAAAAAGACAGAGCTGGGTTGGGTAGGAACTGGCTGGGTCCGTTTCAATTCCAAGCAAGTCTATAAATACAGCTTCTTTTATTTTTCTTAAAACACAAAGCATACTTGCACCTGACCACCACTTAGTTTTGAGCAGAACGGCACACCCACAAGCAGTCTCTACGCCACATGGTTGTCGGATATGCCAAATGGGAAGAAAATAAACCAAAGTCATAAAAAGAGCAAAAACATCTATTCTTCAAAAAGGCGACACATAGACGTCATATGGCTTAAAAAAGTAAAGGGGGCCAGGAGCCTTGCTCAGTGGTCACACTTGCCTACCATGTAAGGCACTGGGTTGGATCCTCAGTACTGTGCAGAAAAGCCCTGGTGCGGGGCCATCAAGGGCACTTCAACCTGAAGTTAACTCCACACAGAGCATTAGGACACTACCAGGAAGTGACCGCATAAGGAATGAGTGACTCACGGCTCATGAAAGTTTGAAGGACTGTAAAAATATATTAATGCACAAAATAATAAAAGTAACTCTAGATTTCCCTCCTTGGCTAAGCTGTGTAAGTGGTGCGTTTCCTGGAAAGCGTCTGTTCAGCAGTACATGCTTGTCAGGCTTGCCAGTGCCAGCACACATGGTCACAGGAACTATGGCCAGTCCTCATTTTCCTTAGTAACTTGCTTTTCCACCCACACTCACAGACTTTATTTTCATTACAAGACACTAGCTTTCTAGTGCTACATTTTAATCAACACATTACATTTAAAGCCTTGATTTCTGAATGAATCTTTTTCTATGCAACATGATGGAGTTAACTGCTGGAGACCTCTTGACAGCTACAAGGAAACACTTGATTTAAACTATGATCAAGATGAGACTGTATCAGAAGCACTAAGACACTAGTGGGTGGACAGGTACGAGACTTTTCATCAGTGGCCATTCATAATTTTGCTTTTAAAAACTTGGGAGAAATTGTCATCTTTGAGTTTCAAATGTTCTGGTAAATCCAGTTGTTTTTTAGCTTCTTCAATATCACCTTCAATCGCAGAAATAAGTGACTCTAAAGAATCAAAGTTCTTTTCAGGTCTGAGGTAGCCAACAATGGCCACATTGAGAATCTCCCCATAAAAGTCCTCTTTGAAGGTATGGATGATATGGGTTTCCATGGACTTCTTCACATTCTTGTAGTATGGATTCCATCCTATGCTCACCACCATTTTATGGACCTCTCCACTCCCAACGCTGGCCCAGCCGTAATAGATGCCAGTGGACACATCAGCTGGAAGATTGTCTACTACTTGTTCAGGAAAATTAGCTGTGGGGATGCCCAGTTGCTTGGAGCCGCGGCCGAAGCCACGCACCACCTGACCTCGGCAGAAGAACGGCAGGCTCCTCATGACGCTGACCTCGGAGAACGCGGGCTGCTCCTCGCTCCGTGCCTGCGACGGAGCCGCCGTGAGTGTGGCACTCGGCCCGGACCAGCCGGGGATTCCGCAGGAGCTGGGCCGGCGGAGCGGGACACCCGCCGCTACCGGTGCCTGCCCGCAGGACAGCCGCCAGCCGCCAAGAACCCAGCGGTCTCTCGGTCGGAATTGCGACCAAGACATTATCTTTTTATCATGTATGTACACAGAATTTCTAGATTGGAGAATAAATTTATTCTCAATTATACCTTCCCAACATTGGTAACATACCATCTCAGGATTACAATTTATTAATAATTCTTTTTTTCCACAAATGTTTGCTTAGTTGCTGTTTTGTCTGAATACAACTTGAGTTTTTTTTTAAGTTGTCTTACATGTTTTTGTGGGGGTCTCAATAACAGATTAAATATAATCAAACACTAGTAGAAATAATCTATATTTCTTAGTTTTTAAAACATTAGTGGTAGCTATGATGAGCTAGAAAATAAAAACACATCAATTCCATGTATTTCATCCTACATGGGATCAAAACATAAAATACCTGCCCCAAGGGGCACATTTGGGTTATCTTCCCAGCTGTAGGGTGAGTAGTTTGTCCAGAATGGTAAATTCAAAGATATATCACCCCTCTTGGCCTTTCCTAGGCACATAAGCAGAGAAGACTCTTAGGAAAATATTGGCTTTCACTGCACTAAAAGAGACCTGTAGAAATTATTTTTTAAATGCTAATGTAATTTAATTTGTATGCTAGTTCTATACATAAAATAAAGTTAAGTATCTCACTTTGAAAATATTATCAGGATGCCACTTTGGAAAGGTCTGGTTTTAACATAACACACCATTTCCACTTAACTTGATGCAGAATTACTTTAATGCTGTGTGCTCTGGGGCTTGCCTTGAGTCGTATCTCATCATCATCATCATCATCATCATCATCATCATCATCATCATCAATCGTTCCATTCATTTACATCTCAAATGATATCCCAATTCCTGGTTACCCCTCCACCAGTCTCCCAACTCTCATTCGCCCTTTCCCCCCTTTGCCTGTATGAAAGTGCTCTCCTACCCACCCATACTGGTTTGTCCCACTGCTCCAGCATCCCCCTTCACTGGGGCATCAAGCCTCCCCAAGACCAAGGACTTCCCCTTTGTTGCTGTCAGGCAAGGCCATCCTCTGCTACATATGTCTCTAGAACCATGGATCCCTCCAGGTACAATCCTTGGTTGGTGGTCTAGACTCTGAGAGAACTGGGTAGTCAGGCCAGCCTATGTTCTAATGAGGTTGCGATCCTGCTCTGCTCCTCCAGTCCTTCTGCTTGCCCACTCCCCCACCAGGTTCCCTGACCACATTCTATTGGTTGGCTCCAAACATCCACATCTACTTTGGTCCGTTGTTGGCTAGACTTTCTCAGGAACCATCATACTAGGTTCCTGTCAGTAAGAGCCTCCTTTTTTTTTTTTTTTTCAAAATTAAAGACCATATAATTGCATAGATTGCAATTTCACCATTAATGTCAAAAATACATAGTAGGATTTGAAATAGGATTGTGCTACATTAGAACACTAGAGACAAATATCACCTGGCTACTAAGGAAAAGATTAAATATTATATAACAGAAATAAAATGTGTAAACACTAATCTCACTGGGGATTTTGTTATTGGAATTATCCAATGAAGGGGTTTCAACAGTATGAAAAGAATAAAGACATTGGTGCTTCCAGTTCACCTAGAAGCCATGGGTTTCACTTCAGAGATCCTTTAATAAAATCTGGTCCAGAACAATAGAGGAGGGCCACTACACTCTGCTGACTCTCATTTGATGCATTCTATTCTGTAAATGCTCACATTCAAACTTGGGTACTGAGAGAATACTTTTAAGTTGTACCCCTCATCATCATCTTGGTGAAAACGGAGGGTTTGTTGGCGATCCAGTGTAAGATTTTAGGTCATAAGCAGCACTGCTATTAACCAACATAGACTTTCTAGAGACCAGGAGCCGGACATCTGTATGGAGGTCAATCTTTCCAGATTTAGACCCCTGGAAGACTTGAGTCTCTTGAAGATAGTGTTCAGAATGAATTTCAGTGGAAGCTTTCAAAAGGCCTTGCCCCACCCTTTTGTGCAGCAGCCAGTATGGCACTCGGCAAATACAGGGTCCTAAAAGGAAGGGTAATGGTAGACAAAGTCACCCAAATCTGCATTTATTTGAAGAATGAACAATATCTATTTTCCCCACTGTTGCTTATATGGTTTAGTTAGCTATTAGAGTTAGCAGAGTAAAGCAGAACTTGAGCAATCCCCACAAACAGCTTTTGTTTTGCTTCATTTGGGTTTGCTTGTTTTGTTTTTGTTTTTGTTTTTGCCTCAGAAGATATTCCTCCCAGGTTTTTCATTCTGCCTGGAGCATTCTGCCACCACTGGGCTACATCTTTGTCAGGGTTTGTGCTTCAGAAAGGAAATGAAGTCTATCTGGACTCCAACACCTTGTATCCAATAAACAACAAATGTGCAAGTGTTTCCCATCCACAGGATACCCAAAAGTGGATGAGTGCATTAGCCACTTTCTTTCTGGTCCTTGCTTATAGTTATAAGGATAGTAAGCTTTCTTTTATGATAGCAAGTAAGCAAAGGTTCAGAATAGTACTTAATTTTGGGAGAGAAAGAGAATTAGACTATTCCCAACAGGAGATGCAGAATAAATCTCAACGCTAAAGACAATGGAGATTAGGAAGCTGAGAATCATGGGAAAAAACAGTTGTTTGCTGGCAGCCCAGGAGATTAGTGACAATGGTTATGGTTTTTAAATGGTTGGGGTGGCAGTGGGTGGGGGTTCTAGACAATAAATTTCCAGAGAGGATTAAGAATAGAAAAAGCTTAATTGCAATTGCGGCCAGGATTTCTCCTTTAAAGGATATGAATAAAGAATAAAATTTTTGAAAATAGCCTTGCTTTATTAAAAGTTATTTATGTTTACTTCCGGTTTTATATTATTCAGTCATTGCTTTTTTGTTTTAGAATACTTTTTGATACAAACTAGTAGATAATTGTACACATTCATGATTGACACTGAGCCCATGTAATGTTGTACAATGTACAATAATATGTTGTACATAGTTCAATACTATGTTTAAGTCAGTGAAAAGATATTTGCATCTTCAACTATTTAACGCCTCTTTTGTTGGAAATGATGCATCATTACTACCTGTTTTCATCCTAAGTATAATAATATACTAAGGAGCTAGGTTTCAGTCTAAACATATGTAAATGATGATCAAAGTCTCTCTCTCCCCACTCTGCTAACTACTGTTCCAGGTGACCATTACTTTACTTTCAACGTCTGGGAAATCATCTTTATATTGCACAATGTAGTCATCTTTCTGTGTCTGGCTTATTACACTTAACATAATAATCTCCATTTGCTTGCATGCTGTCAGGAATGACAGCACTGTGCTCCTTCTGGTTAATATTCTCTTCTGTTTGAGAGTCGAATTTGTTTGTCTTTTGATTACATGGTGATGAGTAACTTGAAGTTGTCTGTGAATGTGACATTAATGAATAGCAGGCTGTCTCATGTAGATTTATAATTGAAGTATGAAACATGATTTTGTGAGACAAAGTGCAGTGAAATACAGCATGTCTTATTAGCACTCTCCCCTATAATAGTAAGTCTAAATCAAACTAGTGAACTCTGAGGCACGAAAATGAATCCATAATGATGTATTATTATAATTACTGGAATGGTTCTTTAACATCCCCACAAAAGTTTTCAAAGAATGACAATTTCAAAATTTGAAAATTATGGATAATGTTTTATTTCTAGTTGCATGTTCCAGGCAAAAAGAAGAAAAGTCAATGCATGTAGTCATGCAGGAGCACCTGAGTGTTTTAGGAAAAGGTATACTAGAAAAGAAAAGAAAGAAAAAGATAACAGTTTTTCCTGTAAAACTACTTGTGTGAATATAAATTTATTTAAGCTCATTGAAAGCTAATAGTGAGTTTATCTATCACACAGAAAAATATCTGGATAATAAAGAATAATATAAGAAGACTTGAGTTATGAGCTTTGAGGAGACTTGGACCACTAGATTCAACCAAAGTGAATTTAAGTTAGTGTTAGAATGTGACTCAAAAAATCACCAGTAAGGAAACACATGTGGAGGCAGAATACCCCCTAGCTCTGCAAGTTTTCAATGACTATGGCAAGGTAATTATTTGGTCAAAGTCTATAAAGAGTAACCTTTATATATAAGACAACAATAAATGCTTAGCAGAGGGGTCAGTGACTGGAATTTGCATTCTTAAATTTCTGACAGTGACCTAGGAAAAAATTGTTCAAGTTTTCTATTCCAAACAGAAGAATTACATTAATGATAGTAAATAAAGAGCATAAGCTAAAACGATTGCAGTTAAAAGTAATAAATGTCAAAATAATAAACAATAATTTCCATTCTGTATGGCAGCACATTCTCTTAGATGTTAAATTCATGCTCATGTATCGAAAAATTGTAGAGAATATGTTGGAGAATCAAGGATCATGAGCAAATAAAAATAATAAATCTATGATATCCATAGGACTTAAGGAGTTGACAGCTTCACAAGTATGGCTGGGTATGCTCAACAAGGGTGCTTTCCAAGATGGAAAGAAAAGATAGTGAAGGCCTGTGTGCAAAGTCTCCAAAGCAAAGGTTTTCTGAGTATTAAATTTTCAGATTATCTATTTTACTCAAAGAACAATTATTCATTCATTCTTCAGATCAAGGACTATTTACAGGAAGTAGGGCTGTCCAACAATAGGGCACACAAATATATTATAGGGAAAATTAGAAGAGAGTAATTACTTTTAATGAGGTTCAACTAGTCAAAAAATCTTTCTTGGATTGTACTTACGGTGTTTAAATACCAATAATATTTTGATAAAGCTCACTGCTGACACCCATGCCAATACAATTTATAAAATCATTAGTGAGGTTTTTTTAAAGTTGTAAATTTGATCTCAAATACAAAAGAATTTTAGGAGAAAAAATATTTATTTTTTACAAAGCAATTTTAATCTAGCAAAATAACTCCTGTGGCAAAGATCACAACTAAAGACATACTAGAATGACACACCTTTAATCCTTCTTGTTCCATCCAGTCGTTCTGTCCTTCAGGACAATCAATGAGGGTGCAAGGGGTACTTGGAAGAGAATGAGGGACAAGAGACACGAAGAAGGAAGCCAAGACAAGAGTCTGATCAAGGTGACAAATTTATTTTTTCCTAAGGCTGAATTTATACCATAGAAGGGGTAAGTAACAGAGGGAGGGGGAGTAGGAAGCATCTACATAAGCCAAGGACACAGTACTCCTGTGGTCAGCTGATGTCAACAGGATGTTGGTTTCTAAGAAAGGTCACAGGTTTGTCATATCACTGAGCATCCTGATGTCAGATGTATTTCTCAGAAAGGTCACACCTTTGTCATATCATTAATCACCAGGATGTTTGTTTCTTAGAAAGGTCACAGGTTTGTCATATCACTGAGTATCCTGACCACCAGATTTGTATTAGTCTTCTGCAGCTGGCTGGGGATTTTCCATGAACCCAGTCATACTTAACTTTAACTATAATATTACCACCAATAATGGAGGGTGTTAAGGGCATTGCTCCTAACACCTTCTAGCTCGAATATAGACACACTCACTCAAACCCACCTTCAATTCCAAACACTGTTGTTAAGGTTATTTTGTAGAAAGAACCAACTGTGTTCTTGAAAGTGATATTGAATTGAGAAGCTAATGAAGTGATGATTGAGAGAAAGATTTGATAAAGTGAGTCAGGATATGAGATACCCAATTCTCACTTGTACAACCAAGAGAGGCTATGATGATAAGTTCAAGAAGAGAGGGAGCCAGACATAGGTGTGGTGTATTCAAGGAAGTTTTACAAGGACAGTTTTACAGAGACAGCCTGGACACACAAAGATAGAGTGAGACTGAGAAGTAGAAAGAGTCAGAGTAGATTGCCAGAATTAGTTTGAGGCCAGGTACAATAAATTAGTTAGAATCTGAGAGAATCTAGTTTGAACCAGTCAACTTGGAAAGGAGTTTGGGGCAGAACAGCTGATTTGAACCAGACAGGAGAATTCAGAAACAGTTAGAAAGTTTACTCAGCAGAAAGTCTCAGAGAAGACAATTATATATGGCAAATAAAAGATACTATTACAACCTAAGATTTTATGAAGGCTAGAAGCTTCCAGGCCTACCTCTAAGTTTAGAACAGGGAAGGAAATACTGTGGATTCAGCTACAGCTAAAAGAGCACCAAATCATCTGAGGGAAAAAAGCCACAATTATAGTTATTCCATACGTTTATAATTATTCAAGAGTTTGTTAAAAAAAACTATATCCATGTGTACAACTTTCAAAGAGTTAATGAAAATAGTATATTTTAGTAGAAGTTATTTTAATGAGCTTGTTTTACCTATAAATTTTCACACAGAATTAGAAGCAAAGAGACACAACAGATGAAAAGGAAAAGAGAAGAAAAAACATAATATCATTTGACAGCTGTGGTTGGAGCTGAAGAAGGTAGATAGGTAGAAGAAGATAAGATAGGGCCAAGTGTGAAAGAAAGTAAAAAAGATTTTATAAGCTTTAAGAGAAATGACACTGGTTACTCAAGGTTTGCTTGGGAAAACATCTCAAAGATTTTTGATCTGCAAACACAATGAATAAATGACGATGACATCATAGGAGAAGTGACACACTCTTATAGTAAGGGAATATTTTCAAG